>NC_056733.1:1804784823-1804822323 GCF_019279795.1 Protopterus annectens | reverse complement strand
AGTGCTAGAGAACCAGATATCAGCTGACCCTATATGACCACAAATCTTTGTCTGAACAAAATTACCATAACCAAGCCCTGAACATTAGACAGCCAGGAATCCTGAATATATACCATTCCCAGAAAAGAATATTCTATATATTTTTTAATATTTATTTATTTACTTAAGGCTGCAAATAACTCAACCACTGGGGATGCACAAGCCAGTGCATTTCTTTGTGCCGGTCCCAAGCCTGGATAAATGGTGAAGGTTGCATCAGGAAGGGCATCCTTCGTAAAACTTGGCCAAATCATTCATGCGGACACCAGTAAATATTTACATACCGGATTGGTTGAGGCCTGGGTAAACAACGACCGCCATCAGTACTGTTAGCCAACATGGTGCTGGGGGAAATTGAGCTACTGTTGGCCAAAGGAGGAGAGGAGGTGGAAGGCATGGCCAAAGTGAGGAAGAGAGGAGAAAGGCTAGGACTCTGGTAGTGAGGGTCGGAACTTTGAATGTTGGCAGTATGACTGGTATAGGGAGAGAGCGAGCTGATATGATGCACAGAAGGAAAGTTGGTATATTGTGTGTGCAAGAGACCAGATGGAAGGGGAGTAAGGCTAGGTGTATTGGAGGTGGGTTTGAATTGTTTTATCATGGTGTGGATGGAAAGAGAAATGGTGTAGGAGTTAACCTGAAGGAACAGTATGCTAAGAGTGTTTTGGAGGTGAATAGAGTGTCGGATAGAGTGATGTTTATGAAGCTGGAAATTGATGGTGTAATGATGAATGTTGTTAGTGCATATACTCCACAAGTTGGGTGTGCGATGGATGAGAAAGAAAAATTTTGGAGTGAGTTGGATGAAGTGGTGATGACTGTACCTAAGGGTGAGAGAGTGGTGATTGGAGCAGATTTCAATGGGCATGTTTGTGAAGGGAACAGAGGGGATAAGGAAGTGATGGGTAGGTATGGTGTTAAATAAAGGAATGCAGAAGGTTAGATGGTAGTGGATTTTGTGAAATAGATGGACATGGCTGTGGTGAATACGTATTTTAACAAGAGGGAGGAGCATAGGGTGACATACAAGAGTGGAGGAAAATGCACACAGGTGGATTATATCTTATGTAGGAGGGCCAGTTTGAAGGAGATTGGAGACTGTAAAGTGGTGACTGGGGAAAGTGTAGTTAGGCAGCATAGGATGGTGGTTTGTAAGATGACGTTAGTGATCAAGAAGAGGAGGAGGAGGAGTGTGAGGGCATCACCAAGGATCAAATGGTGGAAATTGAAAAACTGTAATTGTGAGGTGGCATTCAGGGAAGAGTTAAGACAGGCACTGGGTCACAGTGAAGAGTTACCAAATAGCTGGGTAACTACAGCAGAGCTAGTAAGGGAGACGGCTAGAAAGGTGCTTGGTATGACATCTGGACAGATGAAAGATGACAAGGAGACATGGTGGTGGAATGAGGAAGTACAGGAGAGTTTACAGAGAAAGAGGATGGCAAAAAAGAAGTGGGATTGTCAGAGAGATGACGAAAGTAGACAGGAGTATAAGGAGATGAGGTGCATGGCAAAGAGAGAGGTGTCAAAGGCTAAATATAAGGCATATGAAGAGTTGTATGAAAGGTTGAACACTAAGGAGGGAGAAAAGGACCTGTACCGATTGGCTAGAAGAGGGACCGAGCTAGGAAAGATGTGCAGCAGGTAAAGGTGATAAAGGATAATGAGGGAAACATACTTACAAGAGAGGAGAGTGTGTTGAGCAGATGGAAACAGTACTTTGAGGGGTTGATGAATGAAGAGAATGAGAGGGAGAGAAGGTTGGATGATGGGGGGGATAGTGAATCATGGAGTGCAATGGATTAGTAAGGAGGAAGTAAGGATAGCTATGAAGAGGATGAAGAATGAAAGGCTGTTGGTTCAGATGACATACCTGTGGAAGCATGGAGGTGTTTAGGTGAAATGGCAGTGGAGTTTTTAACCAGATTGTTTAATGTAATTTTGGAAAGTGAGAGAATGCCTGAGGAATGGAGAAAACGTATTTTGGTACCGATGTTTAAGAATAAGGGTGATGTGCAGAGCTGTAGTAACCACAGAGGGATTACATTGATCAGTCACAGCATAAAGTTATGGGAAAAAGTAGCAGAAGCTTGGTTAAGAAGGGACATGATGATTAGTGATCAGCAGTATGGTTTCATGCCGGGAAAGAGCACTACAGATGCGATGTTTGCTCTGAGAGTGTTGATGGAGAAGTACAGAGAAGGTCAGAAGGAGTTGCATTGTATTTTATAGACTTAGAGAAAGCATATGACAGGGTGCCTAGAGAGGTGTTGTGGTACTGTATGAGGAACTCAGGAGTGTCAGAGAGGTATGTAAGAGTGGAACAGGATATGTACGAGGGTAGTGTGACAGCAGTGAGGTCTGCAGTGGGAGTGACAGATGCATTTAAGGTGGAGGTGGGATTACATCAAGGATCAGCTCTGAGCCCTTTCTTATTTGCAATGGTGATGGACAGATTGACAGATGAGATCAGACAGGAGTCCCGTGGACTATGATGTTTGCAGATGACATTGTGATGTGTAGTGAGAGTAGGGAATCGGTAGAGGAGACCCTGGAGAGGGGGAGATATGCTGTAGAGAGAAGAGGAATAAAGGTCAGCAGGACTAAGACAGAATATATATGTGTGAATGAGAGGGAGGATAGAGGAATGGTGAGGATGCAAGGATTAGAGGTGGCGAAGGTGGATGAGTTTAAATACTTGGGATCAATAGTTCACAGTAATGGTTAGTGTGGAAGAGAGGTGAAGAAGAGAGTACAGGCAAGATGGAGTGGGTGGAGAAGAGTGTCAGGAGTGATTTGTGACAGACGAGTACCAGTAAGACTGAAAGGGAAGGTCTACCAGAGGGTAGTGAGACCAGCTATGTTATATGGGTTGGAGACAGTGGCATTGACAAAAATGCAGGAGTTAGAGCTGGATGTGGCAGAGTTAAAGATGTTAAGATTTGCACTGGGTGTGACAAGGGTGGACAGGATTAGAAATAAGTATATTAGAGGGTCAGCCCAGGTTGGAAGGTTTGGAGACAAAGCCAGAGAGGCAAGATTAAGTTGGTTTGGACATGTGCTGAGGAGGGATGCTGAGTATATTGGGAAAAAGATGCCAAGGATGAAGCTACCAGGTAACAGGAAAAGAGGAAGACCTAAGATAAGGCTTATGGATGTGGTGAAAGAGGACATGCAGGTGGTTGGTGTGACAGAGCAAGATGCAGAGGACAGGAAGAAATGGAAACAGATGATCCACTGTGGCGACCCCCTAACGGGAACAGCCAAAAGATGATGATGACTTAAGGCTGCAAACAAAAGTTTAACAGTGGATCAGATTATCAACAATACATAAGGAAAGATATATGAGAATCACTGCAAAAACTAAGAGACAGAACAGCCATATTAGCAAGACATTGACTGAAAGGTTAAAGAAAAAAAAAGACTTGACAAAGATGGTAAAACTTTAATAAATGAAGCACAGAGCAGGGAACCTAATGATTGTGTCATCTACAAATACTTAACCTGCTCACCTCCAAATGACTCATTGTATTTCCTTTTTTGAATTTATACAATTCCTCAGTGTTTCTTTCTATATATATTCCCTGAAACAAATAACATCACAACAATATGACAATTATCTGACCACAAATACATGAAAAGAAAGCTTGAATGTATTACCATAATGCAAGCCTACCTATAAAAAGCCCTCTAACTACCACAAGAGAACAAAACAATTGCCAGAGAAGGTCATTGGGCAAAGCGACATTTTATGTGCAAAGGCAGTGGGTATCTTACTACACTGGGACAGGCCTCAACCATTCACCACCTTATATCCCTTCTCCACTCCCACTTCCCCTGAACTTCCCATTTCCATGGCAACACAGAAGGCTTCTGCAGGCAAAATTCTTTTGTCCTCCCTTGAAATGAGCAGAATCCATCTGTTATCAGCTCTGAGATTACATCATCTTGCATGCAGAAGGAATAATTGATTTTCTACCACACTAAAATCTATTCTCAAAGTTTTTCTGTTGTTGCTCTGCATGGCATTTAACTAATTTGTTATCATCTCGTGTACACATTATCTGTTCTGTACAAATGCACGAATACCACTTCCCAAACAGTGTTTTCACTATGCTGAGCAGCTCTCATCTTCCTGTCCTGATATGGGGGACAATTGTGTTTTCCTAATATTACTGCCCCCTGATATTCTTATCTTCCACATTATTTGTGAAATTAACTGAACCCTGCATTCAGTGAGATCTGCATGCAGTTCTCTTTTTCCTCACTGTTAACCTCGTACCATCCTTTTCTCAAGTGATGGTTCAGGTTTATCAAATAACTGTCTCTGTGATCCCTGTTTTGCACAGTATATTGAAATGTTCTACAACTTTTAATTGTGCATAGTTTCTTTGAATTGTTGTCCTCCATCAAAATATGTCACATGCTTTACTGCATTTAAATGGAAGTGAAGTCATTGTGTAAAAGACAGGAAAATTATCTTATTGCACATCTCTAGTAAATCCAAAGAAAAAGCACAATTAAAAAACAGTTCTTTAGAAAAAAAAGCCTGTTTTGTGGAGCTGCAACTTATGAGACAAGCTTAATTTTATTGAAGAGCTTTGGTACATTTCTATTTTCTTTGGGAATTGTATTGTTAAAAAGGTTGAAGTGTCACTGTGGCTATTTGGATTTTCTTTAAAATATCACCCCCCCCAACCTTCACTTCACCCCGATGGTTGGTAATCCATATCACATTTTAGCATCATTGGTCTATTTCCCATGTAGTTTGAGTCACCATCTCTGCAACAAACCAACACTAATTAGTCCCTTCGCCATAGCAACACTGGAGAAATGCATTTACTGCAGACATTACAACTAATTGAAGCATATGACTTGCCTTACAGATGGGAGATGTAAAAAAGGGAAGCTGCTTTTAATTGCACTCTTGATTCTGGCACTAAACACTAAGAATTGCTGTACAGACGGTGCAGGCAAGTGATAGCCATTTTTCAAACGCAGCGATAGTCAGACAAGCAGAAGCAGCATCTGAGAAAAATGAAGTGTGTTGGCAGAAAGGAAAATAAATTCACTCTGAGAAATTATCATTTGAAAAACATCAAACCTTGCACATTTCAGAAACCCAAATATATCCACGTA
Organism: Protopterus annectens; assembly: GCF_019279795.1. Taxonomy (NCBI): domain Eukaryota; kingdom Metazoa; phylum Chordata; order Ceratodontiformes; family Protopteridae; genus Protopterus; species Protopterus annectens. The sequence continues at coordinate 1,804,817,145 of NC_056733.1, read as the reverse complement.
CATTTACTGTAGTTTTTTTTTTTTTTTTTTTTCATAATGGGGAATTTAGCTTGGAAGACACCGTTCCTTAAACAGCCAGACTGCAGAAAATTTGTTTAAAAAAGCATCTTTTCCCAGGCAATGTTATTTACAGGCATCCCTTTATATAAACTGTTAGGGATTATGATTAATTCTTTGAATATAGCTACTAGTGACAAAACTCGACTTAGACTTAGGAGTAGAAGCTTAATATCAATCAAATGTAGTTCAGGAGCATTTTCTTTAAAGAGACTGGGATATGTTTTTTTCTTTGCATGGATTCCTTAATAGACATATCTGGATCTGAGGAAAGGAACACTTTCTAATCATGTCTGCACTGTAGAGGTACTCCAAAGAAGGTGGTTTTACACACGCATCAAGGGACTGATATTACATGTTGCTGCTATAATGAACTCCTTGTAAACAATTATTTATTTGTTTATTTTATTTTAATTATTCAGAAAGGAACCATTACAACAAATAGTAGTGCACTGTGGAATCTGCTTTCCACCCCAAGGTTTCATTGAAGCTCTAATGAGTAGTGCAAATATTTACGGTAAGAAATAATGGAAGATTTTACTGATCAGAATACTGCCACTAATATTCTTACTGAATTTTACACACACACACACACACACACACACACACACACACACACACATGCACGTGTGTACATACATACATTTGTATATATGTATGTACATATATGGGAGTCCTGCATTTGGTCTAATTTGATCTAATTTGTCTTTGTTCAATGTCTGTTTCATTGACTGCATTTGATTGACTAAACAGATGGTGAACAGTTATCAGGGTTAAGGAATACGCCCTTTCCTGAACGTTGTGCAATCTCGGACTTTATATATATATATATATATATATATATATATATATATATATATATATATATATATATATATATCATAGGTAGGTACTAGGCTATCGGCCCTGGGGCCTATACAAGCCCAGTCAAAGCTTTTGCCACCCAAGAAAATTATTTTCCTGTGCCACTGTCGAGCACAGTCACAGAGGTGATCCCCGGGGTGAATTTCCTATTTCCCATCCAATCATCAAGATTTTTCTTGAAGAGTGCTAATGAGGAGCTTTGTTTGATATAGATATGTAGTTTATTCCAGAGTATGGGAAGTCTCTGGGACAGGAATCTATCCCTCCGGCATGTTCTGTTTATTGTGGTGACAAGGTTTAGGTCCCTAGAGCGTGTAGCTTGGAGGGATTGGGATTTCTTTAAGTGGAGCATGTCCAACAGCTCTGCGTTTGACATAGCTTTGTATGTTAGGCAGAGATCACCTCTGAGTATGCGATACGCGATGGAGTAAAGCAGGAGTTTTTTGAGACGGTCTGCGTAGGGCATCTGTTTGAGGCTGGTAATCCTGTTTGTGAGGTATTTCTGTGGCCTTTCCAGTTGTTGTAGATGTCTTGTGAGGTACATACCAAAAGGGGCGTTGTACTTTACAATGGGTCTAATGAGTGATGAGTAGAGGGGAACAATGACCTCTTTTTTTCTGGATGAGAAACCTTTTGTGATGAGGTGTGCCATGTAGAAGGATTTCCTGACTACTGTGGCATTGTGATTATCAAAGGAGAGACTACTGTCCGCCTGTGTCCCAAGGTCTCTCATCACACTTTTGGTGTTAAGTATACTACCGCCTATGTTGTAGTTCATGGGTACAGAGTTTTTACCAAATGGGATGACAATGCACTTTTTGGCATTGAGCTTGAGGCCACGGCTTTGACACCAGGCATCTGTCTGAGTGAGACCCTTTTGTAGGATGTCCACATCGTTAGGAGTTTCAATTATGACTCCTTGTTTGCAGTCATCTGTGAAATTCGTTAGCCAAAGACCTTCTGTGTTAGCCTGTACTTCAGAGAAGTAGATACCAAAAAGGAGGCGACCCAGGACTGAACCCTGTGTTACTCCACTTGTCACTGGTCTGAAGTTGGATTTGGAGTCTGCTACTTTCACAGTGTGGGTTCTGTCAGTGAGCCAGTCGGCAACCCATCTTATGACATAGGGATTTATACCTAGTTTAGTGAGTTTATCTATAATTCCAGAGTGGGGGATGGTGTTGAAAGCCTTTGCAGGATCTAGATAGGCTGTGTGAACCAGCTTACCCTTGTCAACAGCTTTGGTGACTGCTTCAAAGAAGTCTATCAGGTTTAGGAGACATGATCTGCCTTTTACAAACCCAAGCTGGGTGGGGTCCAGTGTTTTGAGATTACCAATGTCTTTGTTTATAAGTTCCATAATAATATGTTCCATGGCCTTGCATACCAGGCTCGTCAGGCTAATGGGGCAGTAGTTCCTGGGGTCCGTGGTAGCTTCCCCCTTGTGGAGTGGGATAACCATCACTGTGCGCCATTCAGCAGGCATAAAGCCTGAGGTGAGGCTATGACTGAACATGGTACTTGGGTGAGGTGCCAGTTCGTTCTATAGTTCATGTAGAACGCAGCCTGGGATGTTGTCTGGTCCCATGGATGCTGTGTTCTTGGCTTTGGAGAGTGTGGTTTTTACCTGTGCAGCCGTGATTACAGGAACTTTGCATTCTTCTGGTATAGAGATGGGCTCTTTAGGGCGTGAGAGGGGGGTAAAATTAGCACTGAACCTATCTGCCAGGATGTTGGCAATATCAGTTGGTTCTGTATATTTAGTGCCATTGTGCTGTAACTCAGAGCAGATCTGAGTGTTGCCATTGAGATTCTTGACATAGCTATAGAATGCTTTGTGGTTGTCTTTAGAATCAGTGGCAATTTTGTTTTCGTAACTAGCTTTGGAGGACTTTATCAGGGATCACAGCTTCTTACTGAGGCTGGCCAGGGAGCTCCTCCACTCATGGGAATTTACTCTCTTTTGCAACAGTTTCTTCCTTCTGTTGTACAGTTTGTTTATGGCAGGGGACCACCAGATTGGCTTCATTTTATATATATATATAGTTTATGGCAGGGGACCACCAGATTGGCTTCATTTTATATATATATATATATATATATATATATATATATATATTCACATATATATATCAAATCTATATCTATATTTAATCTATATATATATATATATATATATATATATGTACACACACACGTGCACACACGCGCACACACACACACACAAACACACACACACACACACACACACACACACACACACATATATATATATATATATATATATATATATATATATATATATATATATATATATATATATATATATACACACACACACAAACACACACTTATACATTATCTAATATCCATTAACACCTACCAAACTGGGATGTTGGATGAGATATCTTTACTTATTAATTGGGACAGATAAAAAATGTTTTTTGAATACCATTGCTATATGATGGGCAATAGATAGGGCATTATCTATTGAGGCGCTAAGATCTCTAACGACTGCATTAGACTGGAGCAGGGTGTTCATAGGTACATTGGTGTTTATTAGGCTAATGATCACAAGGGCCTTTTTAAGCCTAGCCATGCATCTCAAATCTCTGACAAGATCTGATACCCTTGATAAGTGTATGCAGGGACTTGGGAGATGAAACATTTGCAAGCTAGTGCCTGGGAGATGAACCATTTACAGGTTATCTGTGCCCATAGATGCCAACCTAGGAATGAATTTCCTCTTCCCCATCCAGTTGTCTAGGTTGCACTTGAATTGGATTAGGGAGGAACTCTGTTTTACATGGATGGAGTGCCTGTTGCAGAGATGGGGTAGTCTCTAGGATACATACCTATCTCTCCAGCAGGTACGATTTATACCACAGGCAAGGTTTAAGTCTTCAGAATGCAGAAGGTCCATCAAAGTGGAGTCTGACAATGCCCTGTATGTCAGGCATAGATCCCCCCCCTCATATGCCTGTAGCAGACAGAATGCAGGGATAATGCCTTGAGGTGATCTTCATAAGACATTGTACTTAAGCCCTGTATTGTTTTAATGAGGAAACTCTGTGGACATTCCAATTGTTGTAAATGCCTGGTTAGGTACATACCAAAGGGGGCATTTTGCTCAGTGATAGGTCTGATGAATGCCAAATAGAGTGATACAATGACTTCCTTGGATGTAGATGCCATACCTTTGCTTATAAGTTGTGCAGCATAGAATGACTATGTCACTACTGTAGACACATGATGGTCAAAGGCCAGATTACTATCTATGTGTGTCCCTAAGTCCTGACTATGAGGTCAGCTCTAAGGGGTGTGTTGTCAATATGATAGTTACCAGGGATGGATGACTTCCCAAAGAATAATATTATGCATTTCTTGACATTTAGTTTTAGTCCATGACTCTGACACCAGTTGTTTGTCTGTGTCAGCCCCTCCTGGAGAACATTTGTGTCAATGTAAGATTCAATGACAGCTTCTAAAATGTATTCAGCCAGAGACTATTGACATTGGCCTTGACTTCAGAGAAGTAAATGCCAAAAGGAGCAGTCCAAGGACTGATACTGGAGGGATTCCACTTGTGGCAGGCCTCTTTGTAGAGATGGACTTCCCAATTCTAACTTCCTGGGTCCTGTCTTGAGCCAATTGCCTATCCACTGGTGACATACGAGTTTGTACCTAAACTCTTGAGTTTATCAGCAATGCCTGAGTGTGGTATTGTGTCATATGTCTTGGTCAAATCAAGGTAGGCAGTGTGAACCATTTTGCCCTCATCCATTGCTTTGGAGACCTTCTCAAAGAAGTCCACCATGTTAAGTAGCCATGATCTGCCTTTGATAAAACCAAACTGGGCTGGGTCCAGCGTCTTGAGATTTACTATATCACTATTATTCATTTCCATGATAATTCTTTCCATGGCTTTACATATATGACTAGTGAGACGTATGTGTCTGTAGTTTCCAGAGTCTGCAGATGGCCCATCTTTGTGAAGAAGAATGACTGTTGCTGTTTCCATTCATGAGGCACAAATCCTGTTTGGAAGTGATTTAAATAGCAATTCCAGAGGCCCTGATTGGTCATATGTCATGCTATTTAGAAGGCATCCTGGGATATTGTCTGGGCCCATTGATGCAGTGTTCTTGGCCATAGTGAGGACATTAAGGAACTGTTCCCTACTAATGGCATGGGGGGGGTATATTTGATGGTAAACTTTGAGCTGAATTTATCAGGCAGTAGGTTTGCTATATCTTCTGGCTTTTCATTTTTTAATTTCTCCAAATCTTTTGGGTTTCTAATACCACGATGGGAATGGACCCCATTCCTAAGTCAAAGTACTATTAAAGTTCATGAAATTAGTATTGTTTCAGTCATTAATGTCAGCCAAAAGTGCTCTTCACAGCACCCACAATGTGCCCAGTAATGATCGATCTGCAATTTGTATGGGGATACTTGTATTGGTAACATTTCTAAATATGATTGTAGATTCATTTCCATAAGACCCATTGCTCCTACTACTATTGGAACAGTCTCAGTATCTTTCTTCCACATTGCTCTCTTTTCAGCCTGCACATCTTGATATTTTTTATGACTTTGTGTCTCTCTGTATGCAAGACACTATAGTCAATCAGTGTGGCAATTTTAATGATCAATGCTACTGTTGTCATCTTTTCATGGACAATTATATCTGTTTTTCTCACATCTATCTTTTGAACTGTTGGTAATAAGTGATCCCATGTGATGTAGACTTCATCAGTTTCTTTGATGCTCTGTGGCTCATGCTTCCAGTGTTTTTCAGCCACCTCAATACCAAATGTTTGCACAATCCTAGTGCAACAGTTTTGCCACATTATTATGCCTTTCAGTATGCAATCCTTCTGCCATTAGTATGTCACAACCAGCAACAAGGTGTGCATTTGTTTCCAATTCTGTTTTACAAAACCTACATTTATCTGTTTCTCCCTCATGTTCAATGGACATTGTAAACCAACCTGTATGTAGCCCACTGTCTTGGGCCACCAATATTAACCTTTCATCTTTTGGTGTGAATTAATCTCTCCTTAACCATTCCTGCATTCTATCCTGATCAACATGAGGGTCTTCCAGATGTTTTCTATACTTGCTACTATATTTATGCATTTTTCCACATGTCTTGCTTTCTCAGCTGATCCTTCACCTTATATTCTTTCTTTTGTTTTTTGGCACATTCAGTTGCTGCCTGATTTTTATCTACTTCTGGTTTGATTTCCATTCCTGCTTGATGCTGATATGCTTCTGCTAAACTAAGCAGGGACGTCATGTTAGATTTATTGTCCTCATATTTCAAAACTTTCACTACATTTGGGTCTTGTGAGGTCAGTGGATATGTGCGCAGTCCCATGATTGCAGATCTATACATGTAAGCAATTTCAAGGAGGCCCATATCTCCTTCGGAATGGGGAATATATAATCTTGGCATGCACTGATTTTTTATCAATCATTTGGTGAGCATGAAGCATCCTTCTTGTTTTCCTGTCTAATCTATCCAACACATTTTGAGGCCAGTCAGTCACTTCAGAACTGTAAGTTAGGACAGGAAGAGTAAATTGGTTTATAGCTTGAATTTTGTTCCTAGGTGTCAGCATTGTTTTCAGGATTAATTTAACTCTTCTAAAATATTCCTTACTACGTTTAGTTCTCATGTTTATGTTTTATTGTTGATCCTTCATCAGTTCCCAAATATTTATACACTCCCTCTTGCTCAAGTTCTTTTATATCACATCCTTGTCCCAAACTGATATTTTTTGGTGCTGCAGTTTTCCTACTTTAAAGGTTGCTTTTGCACATTTATCAAGACCAAATCACATTCTTATATCATCTGAAACATTTTGGCTACTTGCATTTGTGCTTTCAGTTCCTCATCTGATGAGCTATACAAAATCATTGACAAAGAGAAGAAGAGGACTCTTTACATGTTGTTGTTTTCTAGGAGCCAAATTATAGCCATGGCCAAATCTGTTAAGTAGACACATTAAAGGGTAAAGGGCAAGACAGGATAGCAATGGTGACAGGGAGTCACCCTGGAATATCCCCTTTTGAATTTTTATCCCCTGGAATAATAATTTATCCTTTATCATGGTTTAATTGCAAAGTGGTTTTGCCACTGTTTCATGGTCAGTGTAATGCAGTTGATCAGTGTAAGGAGTATCTTATCCATTTTTAAGCACTCTTTTATCCATGAATGCTGGATACTGTCAAATGCTTTTTTGTACTCAATCCATACCATATTTATATTCTTCCCCTTTTTACCATTCTCCATTATTACTTTATTTAGCAATAGATGATCCTTTGTTACATTTGACTTTCTTTTATTAACCTTTTGTTCTATTGCCATGATTGAATTTTCTTCTAAATGATTATAAATTCTGTCAGCATCAATTTCAATATATAGTTTATACGTCGTCGGAAGGCAAGTTATTGGTCTATAATTTTTAGCATAACTTGCAGGTTCCCTATTTAGTAGGAGCATTGTTTTTCCTGTTGTTAACCAGGTTGGGGTTTGTTTAGGGTGTGCATATAAATAGTTCTTACTCATTGCTAAATCTTCATTATGTTAATACTTTCAGCCAGAAGTTCGGTACTACATCCGGGCCTGGAGTTTTCCAGTTGGAGGCTTTTCTTAACTTTATCTCAATTTCTCTGGCCGTTACCTCATCCTATTTCATACTACTGTACCGTTGAACATCTAAATCTTTCTTTTAATTCTTTTGTCCATTTAGCATCTTTGTTATGTTCCACAGGATCTTCATAGATAATTCTCCAAAATGTATCTATTTTTCATTTTTGGGTGGTCTTTCAATGCCTTTTGCCTTATTTCCCAATCCTCTATAAAACTTTTTGGGGTCATCAATAAATTGCTTATTTTGTACTTTTCCTTTATATTTATTTGTGTATCATCTAAGTTTTTCTGTCTGTGCTGGGATTTTTAGTTTATTATTTGCAATAGTGCAAGGTAGATCCTGATCCATTATACTACTGCACATTGCTTTTATCATGTCTATCTTTCTAAGTACTTTTGTTGATCTGTTCCCTCTTCTATACTCTTCTAACAGTGAAACTTCTTGTCTTAATTGCTTTATAGTTTTCTCTATTCGATACTTCCATGAGGGTATTTGATTTCTCCCCTTTCTTTCCCTCACTATCCTGTGTTCTTGTTGTAGAATTTTAGTTGTTATTAATTTAGCTGCACAGTAATACATCCTGTTTACTTCTGGTATATTGCATTGATCTCTATGGATAGTCCTAATTACTATATTCATAACTTTTATCAAACTTCTGACTTTCTGGGTTTTAATGACCTTCTGCAGTCTATTTCTTTTATTGATCTTAATATGCCTATTTATCTCTATTAAATCAAGGAACTCTTCTCTTAGTTCATTGTCTTCTAAACTAAGGGCACATTCTTTGTTCTCCATTTCCTGCAGGCATTCTATAGAGAGTTCTATAGCATCTTCCTGTGGCACATTCTCTTCAATTTCATCCTAGTGTCATTCGTTGTTCTGTCACATGGGAACTCAATCCTCAACATTGACTGCGTCAGAGTTGCCCAAGTTTCCTGTTCCTTCCCTTGCTATCCAGCATCAAATGAATATTTATACTGGTTTCCTGTGAAAAGCTCCAAAATATCTTCATGTAGCAACTGCCCAGTTGCTTCCTGTTGCACTGGTCTCTTCTTAATTTGGATGGCTATTGCTCTATCCTGCTGTGGTGCTTTCTGAGTTAGATTTTCAACACTGAATCCTTCTTCACTTCATAGGTACTCCATGACCTCAGTTTCCATTTCTTTAACTTCTCCATTACTAATCTTCTTTTCCTCTTTGTCTTCTTATTTTTTGTATTGTAAAGTTTTCCATGTCCAGATTCCTTTACCTGTATTTCTTTTCAAATATCTTTGATGCTGTTCTTTTTGTACTGATTCATTTTGCTTTCTCATTTGCATAAATATTACACCATATTAAATCTCTTTTTCTTTCCCATGTCCATATTTCTTCTTCAGATGTCTCCTGATCTTCCTGTTTCTTCTTACTTTTTGGACTCATTCAATCATGCTGTGATGTAACCTGTGTTAGACATTCTGCACCAAATCATTCACTTTGCAGCATTCCATAACTTCAGCTTCTTTTTTTTAATCTCTACTTTACTAATCTTCTTTTCTACATTTCCTCTTTGTGATATTATTTTTTATTGTGACATTTTTCATATCTGGATGCCTTTGCCTGTATTTCTCTTTGAATATCTTTTGGGCTGCCTTTTTTATATTTATTAATTTGGCTTTCGACTTTGCATAAATATTGCACCATATCAAGTCTCTGCCTCAGTGTAGGTGGCTCCATTTACAATGAACTCTGCAGACAGCTATGTATTGCCTTTGAGGTTACGGACATAGCTAAAGAATGCCTTGTGGTTGCCCTTGGCCTAAAAGGCCAAATTCACTTCAAATTTGGCTGTGGTAGACTTTATTTGCTCTGTTTAGTTTGATAAGAGTGCTTTTATCCTGCTGGGTGCTGCACCTCCTAATTTTTGCCATCATTTTCTTCCTTCTGTTATGCAGCCTATTGATTTTGTGATTCCACCAGGGTGGCTTGTTTGTTGAATTAGTTCTGTACTTCTTCCTGGTGGGTACAGCTGCCTCTATGTAGCTATAAACATGCTTGTGCAAGGTTTCTGTAAACAGTTCTGCTTAGGAAGCAACATTCTCAGGATTTATGGGAGCTTAAAAATTTGCCAGGTTATCACTTAATATCAGGAGCTTAGCCTTAGAGTAGTTCCTGAATATTCCAGGTTTAGCTGGGAGTCTAGGTTTTATTTTTACTTCAAAGGAGACCATTTTGTGGTCTGACCTTACCAATGAAGACATTACAGTAGGGAGTGTGCAGCTATCTCCCATATTAGTAAGGACCAGATCTAGTATGGCTGCACCCCTGGTTGGTGAAGAGATTATCTGGTTCAGGGAGTTTGTGTTTACAAAATCCAGGAATCTATGTGCCTGTTTGTTTGGTGTCTTATAGGATTCCCCATTAATAGTGGGGTAATTAAAGTTACCCATGAATATGGTACTGCATTGGATGGTTGGTGTTTCTAATAAGTTTAAATATATGGTATGGGTTTCCTGGGTCATAGAGGGGGACCTATAGCTGGCAAGGAAGTGATACTGGATTTTGTCTATGGTGATTTGAACATGGAGCAGCTCAAGTGCATTGTCCTATCTGACCAGTCTTGAGGTATATTTATTTTTGATGTAAGAGACACCTACACCTTTAGTCCCTGTCTTTATAGTAGCCAGTCTAAATGTGTGGAAGGCATTATAACCTTGCACTGTTTGTGTGCTCTCCATGACTTTAAACCATGTCTCAGTGACCACACAGACATCGGCATTCTCTAGGGTGAAGAGAGCTTCTAGGGAGTGGAGTTTTTTGTTTAGACTCCTAGCATTGAGCAATAATACCTTTAGATTTTATTGGTTTTGATTGGTTATGTTGGAAGTACTTTCTGTTTGGCATTGCCTAGAAAAGGCACTATGGGGGAAGCCAATGTTTTAGCTAATATTTGAAAGCCTAGAGGGGAGAGGTGCAGACCATCCCTGGCAAAGCAGCGTGATCTGTTGACCATCTCCTTCCAAGATGACAAATATTGCACCACCTTAGAATGACAGCAGAAACTAAGCCAGTCAAAGTCAATCATCTTTTGTTTGTATTGTAGCATTATCCTTTGAGAAGGTAAAATGTTGCTCAATGCTAGGCTTATACCAGCCTGAGACACATATTCTGAAAGCTCCATGATGTCTCTCTTCATATAGTCCAGGGAGGTATGTCTCAGGTCATTTACCCCCACATGGATTACGATTGAGTTATACTGGTACTTGTGGTCCAATGTCCTGAGTGCAATCGTAATGTGGCAGATCCTAGGCCCTGATAAACAACTGATCATGACTTTCTCCTTACTCAGTCTAGTGAGAGGGACATCATTGTGTCTCATGATGGAGTCTCCAATGAAAAGAATGTTGGATCATGTGGTGGCTTGCCTTATGGGCTTAGTGGTAGAGGGTCAATGAGTTGTGGCTCTATGTGTTGATGTGGGTGTTGTTTTGAAAGAATGCATTTGGGGTTGCTGAGGGTATTTGCTATGTGTACTTTGTCTAGGAGGTCTTTGTGGTTTAGGAAGGTTAAATTTAAGTGCCTCAGCATATGTGGGTCTACATGTCTGCTTTGAATTGTGTGTGATGGATGCAGCATATGTACTAGTGACAACCTGATTGACATTAGGTGTACTTTTATGTGAGCGTTTTCCCTTACCCTTACACCCTCATGCTGTTGTGTTTTTAAACTTAATTGTCTTTCTAGTTGCTTGGCCCTTATGTTAATTTGATCACACGGTTCCCTCACTCTCCTCTTTCATTGCGTATTGCAAGTAAGAGCAAAATTATCATTTTATGAAATCACTCTTCTTCAGCTATTTAAATTTATTGGCCATCCCACTGTATTCCATAGAGTATGAATGCAAATCACCCACCACATTGCTTGTTAGAATTTAGTGCTTGTTAGAATTTCTGCACAGCCAGTGATAAGTGGGGGTAGTTTCATTCATTGATATTCGGTTTCTGCCTTATATAAGTGGTACATTTTGGATTAATTTCTGCTTAAACTCTGAGCTTTGGCCGGCTAAGACCTACCTGCAATCAACTGGATGTATAAGTGAATTTAAGTAAACCTTTATCTGCACTTTTTTCAATAATACAGCATTTAAATTGATTTATTTGTGTTGCACTGAATACTATCTAGCAGGAAGTTGTGGCTCTGTTTTTTTCAGTTAGTTCCCCACCCACCCTCCATGCTTTTGTTTTAGTGTTAATCTTGGTGGCTTTGAAACTGCCTGCCCCTCTTGTAAATTTGCATTTGGATACTCCTCCTGGGCCCATCTGATTTGCTCACTCAAAAAAAAAAAATTGCACTTTATTCATCTGCTTTTACTGCATTTGTGTTTCTTTCTACTTTATTACTTTATTTTGCGTCATCTTAAAAATACTCAATTGTATTTATTACTGCTTGGTGCAACTATCATTCTAAGCCTTTTGGTTTAAGCACTTGGGCTTCAGACCAGTTGTTTTACATTAAGAAGGTTTGTGGTCTGCACTGTTGTGGCAGGACAGGTAGCTTACATCCTTCTAAGTTGGGAACTGCTGATTGAAGGCTCAGTGTTTGTTATTCTAAAAGTGTATTAGTTCTGGTTTAAGTACTTGGGCTTCAGGCCAGTCATTTTACATTAAGAAGGTTTGTGGTCTGCACTGTTGTGGGAGGAGAGGCTGGGCTCTGCTCTTCTGAGCTGGAAATTTCTGGTTAGAGGCTTCTAGTGCCTGCATATTTGAACTGTTTCTTACTGAAATTGGTGTGCCTTATTTGCTGTCGCATAAACTAGATTCAGGCCTGCTGAATCTAGCTTTGTTTGTATAACTTGAGCACTAATCCAGGCCTTCTTTTTTGGAGAAGGTTCCCCTGCACCCTAGTGGCAGGAGAGTGCAGTTAGAACTTGTCTGATTAAAGACTACAGGAACAGGGTTCAGTTTTGAGGATTTATTACTGGTTAATTGGGTAATTTGTTTAAAAGCCTTTTCTGATTGCTTGCAGTCATCTAAAGCTGTTTTAAGTGTATTTTGTACTGTTTGCAGTTGTTTAAAGCTATTTTAAGTGTATTTTTTACTGTTTTTGCCTTATCTTTTAAAAAAATGTTTCCTTGTTTCCCACTTTTCTAAGCTAGTATAGTCCAGTTTTCATGCTAGTGCTGAATTCAGGGCTGTGTTACAAGTTTCTGAGTTGCCCATACCTTACTTGGATAGAAGGAGGTTTCTCTGTTCACCTGTGAGAGAGGGAGCTTTGAGCAGCCATCTGTCCCTGGAGGAGTGCTTCCAGCCCAGAAGTTAGTAGTTTATAGGCCATTTTGGGCTAATTTCTATCTCTTTCATTTCCCTGCTGTAAAAACCGTGTTTCACGGTTTTGCACATCCGGGCAGCACCGGTTAGGTAGGGCTAATTTATTCCCGGCTCCACCAAGTCTCCTTTTCAGTTTTTCCCTTGAAAGTAGTCTGACTCTCAACCTAAGTACTTAAAAAGCATCCTACAATCCAGAACTTTCTCAGACCTAATAGCAAGCACTAATATACCCCGACACTTAATTGCCCAGCAGGGCAAGGCTCATTATTTACCCCTCACCAACCAAGCGACTAAGCAGCTCGCCCTACTATTCAGGCATGACCAAAGGGCAATTTCAGGTAAACTCTCCAGTCCAGCTGGTGAACCTGGGTATCCTGAGGCAATGTTACAACTGCCTCATGTACATAGAGAACCCTCTCCTCCTACCACAAAACATTAACATATGTGATAGATGCAATTATATAGCTAAACTAGAGGCTAAACTCTCTCCACCCAAGACTGGAACAGGCAGTCATGAGGAGAAGGTTAACACTTGCACCACACCTACAGCCTCACATAGACATACTAAACCAGCACTGACAAAAAATACACATAAATACATGAAATCATACTTGGAGGCTCTAAATAAAAACCTGCAAAAATATCAGAGACCTCCAAAGCAGACACCCAAAAAACCTGCATCTCCCATCACAAACCAGACAACACATAAAACTCGAAATCAGTGTGCTACACAATCACAGCCCTTAAGGCGAAATAACATACCTAACACACTAGTAATAGGTGACTCTATAGTCAGGCACACTGATGTCCCACTCACTAGGCTGGACAAGGGGAAGGTTACTGTTAGCTGCCTGTCGGGAGCCAGAATCCACTACATAACACAAGCACTCAGGTAAGTCCAGAACAAGTACAAATATGACTCTGTCATTGTTCATGTTGGTGTGAATGAACCGAGATGTACCTCTCTGGACTACATGAAAAGAGACATGGAAGAGCTCTCTGATCATGTAGCCCAGGACCATATGACCCTGACCCTGAGTAGCATCCTGCCTTCACCAAGAATGATACCACAGTATAAAGAAAACAATGATCAATTTCAACAATTGGCTAAGCTTCTGGTGTCATTCAAAGGTGATCAAGTGTCTGTCAGCCTGGGACAACATGCTCAACAAGCCTCGTTGTTTCGCAAGAGACGGCTTACACCTGTCACCTCTAGGCTTTCAAATACTGGCCAAAGCTCTTGCTACCCCCATAGTGCCTTTTTTAGGCAAGGCTCAAAAGTCAAACCCACCTCTGTAAACAGCACAATTAACAAAAAACTGAAAGTTATGTTACTCAGTGCCAGGAGTTTAAATCTCAAAATGCATGCGCTCAAAGCACTCCTCAGTATGAAGAACATCGACATCTGTGCAGTAATTGAAACCTGGTTCAAGGCTCTACAGAGCACCCCAGCACTACCGGGCTACAACTCATACCGCACATTTTGGCCACAGAACATGGACCGAAACACAAAAGGAAGGGGTGCATCCATATTCATCAAGGATACCTACACCTCCAGGTTAGTGGTGCAGCATGATACCTCTGAGATCATCTATGTGCAACTAACATCGGGCAAATCTGCAATGCAAATTGTGGCCTGCTACAGATCACCCTCCATGACCCAGGGCCACCACTCCACCTTTCTGGAGACACTGGAAAACATGAAGGTCCTACCGAACACCCTGATATTGGGTGATATGAATTACCCTACCATTAAGTGGGAAAACTACTCAAGTACAAACTCCCAGGTCCAGCACTTCTTGGAATTTATCAACTCAAATGCCCTGGATCAGCTGGTAAACTCCCCTACCAGAGGTGAAAACATATTGGACCTGGTCATCACCAACATGGGCGATAGGTGTTCCGCACCTGAGGTCAACCCGTCACTGGTTAGATCAGACCATAAACTAATCACTCTGGATGTCAACAACACACCACCACCCCCAACCAAGGAAACCACAGTGAAAAACTTTTCTATAGCAAATTCACCTTACTTAAGACATAGGTAGCAAGTTTCACAGCCCCCACTCTAAAAGATAACAGTGTCCAAAATGTAAGAACCTTTACAATTGCACTCTAGGAGCACCTACAAGGATGCTTGGATCATGCCATCCCTTGCAAAACCAAGACTCACTCCCCTAAGAGAAGGAAACCAGTCTGGCGGACCCCTGCCATAAACAGGCTATACAATAGGAGGAAACTAGTTCAGAAAAAAAGCAAATCCCAAGAAGGAAAGACATCCCTGATCAGTATCAGTAAGAAACTAAGAGCCCTCACAAAATCATCCAAGGCTAAATTCGAAAGAAAATTAGCGAAGGATTCAAAAGATAACCCCAAAGCCTTCTTTAGCTATGTCAAGAATCTAAGTGGCAACTCACAGATATGCTCTGAGCTAGTGCAAAATAGTAAAAAATATACTGAACCTACTGATATTGTCAGCATCCAGGCAGATAGATTCAGTGCAAACTTCACCCCCCCCTCTCACGCCCAAAAGGGCCCACAACAATACCAGAAAAGTGTAGTGTCCCAGAAATCACAGACACACAGGTGAAAACAGCCCTTTCAAAAGCCAAAAGCACAGCATCAATGGGGCCAGATGGTGTCCCAGGCTACGTCTTGCATAAACTACAGAATTAACTAACCCCCCACCTAAACACACTGTTCAACCTCAGCCTCTCCACAGGCTACGTGCCCATAGAATGGTACACAGCAACGGTTATTCTGCTCCACAAAGGAGGGGTCACAACTGACCCTGGTAACTATCATCCCATAAGCCTGACTAGCCTTGTCTGCAAGGCTATGGAGCGCATCATCATGGAACTCATTAACAAAGACATTGGGAACCTCCAAACACTTGACCCGACCCAGTTTGGCTTTGTTAAGTGCAGATCATGCCTACTAAACCTGGTTGACTTCTTCAAGACAGTCACCAAGGCCACAGATGAGGGGAAGGTAGTTCACACAGCCTACCTTGACCTTGCCAAGGCTTTTGACACCATTCCCCACTTGAGAATTATAGAAAAACTCACCAGCCTGAACATAAAACCCTGTGTCACAAGATGAGTTGCCAACTGGCTTACAAACAGAACTCACATGGTAAGAATAAAAGGCTCCAGGTCCGACTCCAAACCAGTCACAAGTGGTGTCCCACAAGGCTCGGTCCTCAGACCCCTACTGTTAGGCATATACTTCTCAGAAGTACAGCTAAACACAGGAGGACTATGGCTAATAAAGTTCACTGATGACTGCAAACTGGGAGCCATAATTGACTCTCCGGCTGACACGGACATCCTCCAAAAGGGCCTTACTGAGATGGACACCTGGTGTTAAAGTCATGGTCTCAAGCTAAATGCCAAAAAATGTATAGTCATCCCGTTTGGGAAAAACAAAACACCCATGAATTACCATATAGGTGGCAGCCCCCTTAATACAGAAGAGGTAATAACTGATCTGGGGACCCAGGTAGATAGTAATCTCTCCTTTGACAATCATATTGCCAAAGTAGTTAGGAAATCCTTCTATGTAGCCCATCTAATTACTAAAGGGTTCGCATCTAGAAATAAACAGGTTATAGTGCCCCTCTGCTCAACACTTATCAGACCCATCATAGAGTACAATGCCCCATTTGGGATGTACCTCACAAGACACTTCCAACAGCTGGAAAGACCACAAAAGTACCTCACCAAGAAGATTACTGGCCTCAAACATATGTCCTAGGCAGCCCTACTGGAAAAACTCCGTCTGTACTCAGTGGCATATCACTTACTCAGAGGTGATCTCTGCCTGACTTACAAAGCCATGTCCAACTCAGAATTGATGGACATGCTCCACCTAAAGAAATCCAAGTCACTGTGAGCCACTCGCTCTAGTGAGCTAAACCTCACCATAACAATAAATAGAACATGCTGAAGAGATAAATTCCTGTCACAGAGACTCCCCATACTTTGGAACAAACTTCCTAACTACTTTAGGCAGAGCCCCTCACTAAGACTCTTCAAGAGAAGCTTTGATGAGTGGATGGGTAACAGAAAATACACCCCTGGGATCACTTCATTGGCTCTTCTTGACAGAGGCTCAGTTAATTAATCAATGGGGTGGGGAAAGCTGACACACTCTGGCTAGGCTTATAAATGCCCTTGGGCAGATAGCCTAGTACCTACCTATGAACCTATGAACCTAAAAACTCTTATGTCAACTGGTGAAGAGCCATCTGGCTCACAGACAGGACCCAGAAAGTTAGAATTGGTGAGGCCACCTCAGCAAAGAGGCCAGTCACAAAAGGAGTCCCTCAAGGATTGGTCCTGGAACTGCTTCCTTTCGGCATTTACTTCTTTGAAGTCAAGGACAATTTCAATACCCTCTGGCTGACTAAAGTGCAGATGACTGCAAATTAGGAGCAGTCATAGAATCTTCCTCTGACACAAATGCTCTGCCGGAAGGGTTGACACAGAGAAATAATTGGTGTCAGAGCTATGGGTTAAAACCAAATGCCAAGAAATGTATAATAGTAACCATCAGCAAGTCATCCATCCCTGCTAACTGTCATAGGTTCATAGGTTCATAGGTTTATACTAGGCTATCTGCCCTAAGGCATTTATAAGCCTAGACCAAAGTTTTGTGGCTTATGCCACCCCTTATATGAAAAAATACTGTACCCATTAGTTTGTTGTGCCTCTGTCTAGCAGTGACACAGAGATGATTCCCGGGGTAAACCTACAATCTCCCATCCACAGGTCAAGATTTCTCTTGAACAGAGCCAGCGAGGTGCTCTGCCTCACATGAACCGGGATTTTATTCCACAGCATAGGGAGTCTCTGAGTGATAAATCTATCCCTCCAGCACATCCTATTTATACCCGTGCTAAGGTTTAAGTCGCTTGCTCTAGTGGTTTTGTTGGATTTGGATTTTTTGAGGTGGAGCATGTCCATTAATTCCGGGTTTGACATGGCCTTGTATGTCAGGCACATGTCACCTCTGAGCAGACGGTATGCGACTGAATAGAGCTGGAGTTTCTTCAATCTTGCAGCATATGACAGATTTTGGAGTCCCTTTATCCTTTTGGTGAGGAACTTTTGGGGTCTCTCCAATTGCTGCAGATGTCGGGTGAGATACATCCCGAATGGGGCATTGTACTCGATCATTGGTCTGATAAGTGAAGAGTACAGGGAACAATGACCTCACTAGATCTGGATGTGAATCCCTTCATGATCAGGTGGGCAATGTAGAAGGTCTTTCTAACCACTTTAGCAACGTGAGTGTCAAAAGAAAGGCCACTGTCAACCTGGGTCCCCAGGTCCATGATAACCTCTTCTGTGCTTAGTGGATTGCCACCTATATGGTAGCTTGGGGTTACCTTGTTTTTCCCGAAGGGTATGACTATACATTTTTGGCGTTAACTTCAGGCCATGGCTCTGGCACCAGCTATCTGTTTCCGTGAGTCCCTTCTGAAGGATATGCGTGTCCGATGCACTTTCCACTATGGCCCAGTTTGCAGTCGCCTGCAAACTTTGTCAGCCAAAGTCCTCCCATGTTGGCCTGTACTTCTGAGAAGTAGATGCCGAACAATAGGGGCCAAGGACCGAGCCCTGTGGGACACCACTTGTGACTGGCTTGGAGTCTGACATAGCCAGCAACTCTAACCCTGTGGGTTCTGTCCTTTAGCCAGTTTGCAACCCATCTTGTGACATATGGGTTTACATTTAAGCTGGTAAGTTTTTCTACAATACCCGAGTGGGGTATTGTGTCGAAAGCCTTTGCAAGGTCAAGGTAGGCTGTATGGACTGCCTTTACCTCATCAATGGCCTTGGTGACTGTTTCGAAGAAGTCGACCAAGTTCAAAAGGCATGATCTGCCCTTGACGAAGCCAAACTGGGTCGGGTCCAATGTCTGCAAGTCCCCTATATCTTTGTTTATGAGCTCCATTATGATCCTCTCCATAGCTTTGCAGACTAGACTTGTTAAGCTTATGGGGTGGTAATTACCAGGGTCCGTAGAGGCACCGCCTTTGTGGAGTGGGACCACAGTTGCCGTACGCCACTCCTTGGGCACGTATCCTGTGGTAAGGCTGAGATTAAACAGCTGCCTTATGTGCCAACACTCCCCTAAGAGCTGACCCAGTAGTCAGGGACTTGGAGA
The DNA here is from genome assembly GCF_019279795.1 of Protopterus annectens. Classification (NCBI taxonomy): domain Eukaryota; kingdom Metazoa; phylum Chordata; order Ceratodontiformes; family Protopteridae; genus Protopterus; species Protopterus annectens. The sequence goes on along the minus strand of NC_056733.1, from coordinate 1,804,798,085 downwards.
TACATACAGACAGTAATCTAGGGTTTGACCATCACGTGCCTACAGTAGTGAGGAAATAATTTTATGTTATGCAACTTATAAACATAGGTATAGCAGTTAGATCCAAGGAAGTAATTGTTCCACTTTATTTGGCATTCTTCAGATCTATTATTGAGTACAATGTCCCGTTTGGTTTGGACCTAATCAGGCATATCCAACAATTGGAATGTCCATAGAGGTTCCCCACTAAAAGAACACAAGGTGCAAGTAACATGTTATTCACAGACCACCTCAGGGCCCAAACTGTATTCTGTCTCTTACAGGCTGTTGAGGGGAGATCTATCCCTGGCATTCAAGGCACTGTCAAACCCCACCCTGATGAACCTCCTGCATATCTGCAGGCAAAGAGCATCAAAAGTACCCATTCTAAAGATGTAAAATCTTCTTGTGATATAAATAGGACCTGCTAGAGAGACAGGTGTGCATCCCAGATACTACCCCTTTTCTGGAACAGGTTCCCAATCCGTGTTAAGCAGAGTTCCTCCCTAACTCAACTCAAGTTTAACTTGGACAATTGGATGGGTAGCAGGAAATTCATCCCTGGTTTGGCACCCATGTCTGAAATGGATACAGGCAGTATGTAAATCTTTCATCTCCTAGGCCCCTGCTTGTAAATGTTTCATCTCTTAAGCCACTGCTCACACTTATCAAGGGTATCAGAACCTGAAAAGATTTTGGATGCATGGCTAGGCTTAAAAAAAACCTTGAAGTCGTTATCCTAGTCATATCCCTCAACCTCTTAGAGCAATACATCATGAAAAGATTGAAAAAATGGGGTGAGAAAAGCCCAAAAATAGGAACAAATTCTAAGAATTGCTCTTATAAAATTAGAAAGCTACAAGAGTAACATGATTGTGTTAACATACATTTTTTGGAGGATTTGAAGACTGAAACACAAATGTATGTCATAATTTGGTGACTTCAGTCCTCAGATCATCCAAGAGATTTGCCAGAAAACCACAAATGTTATGAGGAACATGCTTAAAATATGAGGCAAAAATCTGGACAGTTAAGAGGTATAATCCTAGTAAGCATCTATGAGCCTGTGAACCTATGGCAAAAGACGGCTGTTTTCCACACATCAGGAAAATAGCCTGTGGTTATATTTAAGTTAGTTTTAGGATAAGTTCAGTGAGAGTGGCTTTGTTGCTGTTAATTAAGCAACCGTGTATATTGTTGTGGCCTACATTGGTGGTATTTTAGCTTAGTAGTGCACAGTTAGGATAGGTAACATAAAAATCTTTTGGTAAAGAAGGGATTCAGGAGTTTTTAGAACTTCAATAATTATTTCTGGTGTGAAATTAGCATTAAAGTTATGTGCAAGTATATTAGCAATATCTTTAGGGTCATGATGGGCGATATCATTATGACTTAATTCAGTGCAATGCTGAGCGTGATTTATTAATTTTCATATGTAGTTGGATTTATGACTATATTTGTCTTTGTAAGCTAATTTTAATTAATTTCCCTCTTTGATCTCTGCTATATACCTCTCAGATTTTTTTGTGTTTTTTTTTTTTGATGCAGCCTTTAATTTGGCTGGATTTTGGCTTAATTAGAATTTGTCTTTTATTATAAAGATGATTAATGTTGACATTTCACCTAGCTGGTTTATTTTTATTTTCCCCAGTATTTCTACTTTTGATTAGGACCACTTGGTTTATGCTGCCTATACAAAGTTAGCAATATTCTTTTGCATAATCAACAGCTGAAGCTACAAAGCTGAACATTTTGTAGTGGAATTTTAAGAGTGCATCATATGTTTTTTGCAAATATATCTCTGTACTACATAGGAGTAATGCAAATAGGTAGAATGTTAGTGAGGATAAGTTGTATATGAAACTTTGGTACAGATGGCTATACAGAGTATTGGAAATGCCTTAGTAATAAAGCTAGAATGTGCAAAGATAATAAAGGATGGCGTAGGCTGTTATGGATAATGTATCTTTAGATGGTATATTTAAAAATAAGGAGCCAGTGGTTTATGCATCAGTTTTATATGCTGATATAATGGTGAAATGTGGTCAGAATAACAATCTTGTTGAGAGATATGCTAGTATAGTGGAAAAGGGTAATAATCTGCAAAGTGTAAACAGGGTTAAACAGGGTTGTTACAATTAATGAAGGAACTGTAATGTGACAAATGAAAGAGTAGAGAACAGAGCTTTATAACATCACCATAGAACAGAAATAGATACTTAGACATTTACTAGTGAGAAAATGTATGCAACAGTGACTCCACCACAGTGAAATACAGATACTGTATATAACAGACATAAATCAAAATGAGCAGTAAACATTAGAAGAACACATTATTTGGTCATTTGGAGCAATAAGGCAGTGAGTTTAGGTATTAAAGCTCAAGACATTCCCTGTTTAATATATCGAGAGAAAAATTTTTGTTAGTTCATGTTTGAGTAATTTTCCATGATAAAGTATTTTCTAACAATATGCAAAAAAGAACAGTACAAAGGCTTGCTCAGGTTATTGTTTTATTAATATGAATGTGAATTCACAGAAACAATTGCTGATGCAATTCAGAACTCACATTATTAAAGAAGATGAATTTTTGGAGCACTTGTCAGATTATATACAGTGTAAAGAGGGACATTTTTTGTTTCCTTGTTTTTAAACTATGTAATAATATTCATTATGATTGCATTTAGATTGTCTAGAAATTTTTAACTCCTACTCTTGTTTGGATAACAATATTCCTTGTCTAAGTCCTACCAGTCTGTAATCTGTAATCTCTATATGTGGAGCTTTTCTCCCCGGGCCTCTACTGAAAATGGAAATATATCCAGCTAGACTAGCCCGGTTAACAAATGTAAAATAAATAAATAAATAAACATTGATGAAAGAGATACCACATCTTTCAGCCACCTAACCTGGACCGAAACACTAAAGGCGGAGGCGTGTCCATATTCATTAAGGATATCCATACCTCCAGGCTAGTTGCTCAACATAATGCATCCGAAATTATCTAAGTGCAACTAACATTGGGCAAGACTCCAATCCAGGTTTTTTGCTTGCTACAGATCCCCCACCATGCCCCAGGATTCCCACTCTTCATTTCTTAAGATACTGGAAAATATTAAGGTACAACCCAATACCTTAATTATGGAAGATTTCAACTACCCCACCATCAAATGGGAAAACTACTCATGTACCAACTAATTCACTTAATGTTTTCTGGAATGCATAAATTCCAACACCTTGGATCAGCTTGTCCACATCCCCACCAGGGGCAGCAATATCCTGGACCTGGTCTTTACCAATATAGGTAACCGGTGTTCCATGCCAGAGGTCAACTCCTCGCTGGTCAGATCTGACCACAAGCTAATCACTTTAGACATCCATTTCCCACCCCCACCTCCCATTAAGGAAACCACCATCAAAAACTACTTCAAAGCCAACTTCATGCGTTTTAATACAGAAGTGGCAAACTTCATGACACCCATGCAGACAAAAAATAAAGGTATGACTGCTGAATCTTACACAAGTGCACTGTATAAGCACATACACGAGTGCATGAATTGTGCCATCCCCAGCATAACCAAGACGCTATCCTCAAAAAAAAGGAAGCCGATCTGGTGATCCCCTGCCATAAACAAACTCTACAACAGAAGGAAGAAGCTGTTGCAAAAAAAGAGTAAAATCCCAAGATTGGAGGAACTGCCTGGTCAGCCTCGGCAAGAAGCTGAGATCCCTCATAAAATCCTCCAAAGCCAGTTATGGAAATAAAATCACCACTGATTCCAAAGACAATCACAAAGCATTCTACAGCTATGTCAAAAATCTCAATGGCAATACTCAGATCTGCTCTGAGCTACAACACAATAGCACTAAATATACAGAACTAACCGATATTGCCAACATCCTGGCAGATAGGTTCAGTGCTAACTTTACCCCCCTCTCACCTTTCAAAGGGCCCTATTTAATACTGGTGGAATGCAAAGCCCCTGTAATCACGGATGAACAAGTAAAGACCACACTCTCCAAAGCCAAGAACACAGCATCCGTGGGACCTGAAAACATCCCAGGCTGCATATTGCACGAACTACAGAACAAACTGGCACCCCACCTAAGCACCATGTTCAATCATAGCCTCACCTCTGGCTATGTGCCTACTGAATGGTGCACAGCAATGATTATCCTACTCCACAAAGGGGGTGCCACCATGGACTCCAGAAACTACTGCCCCCTGATGAGCCTGGTCTCCAAGGGCATGGAACGTACCATTGTGGAGCGTATAAACAAAGACATAGGTAATATACAAACCCTGGACCCCACTAAGTTTGGGTTTGTAAAAGGTAGATCATGTCTACTAAACCTGATTGATTTCTTTGAATAAGTCACTAGAGCCAGAGACGAGGGCAAGGTAGTGCACACAGCCTATCTTGACCTTGCCAAGGCTTTCGATACCATCCCCCACTCTGGAATTATAGATAAACTCACTAAACTGGGCATAAATCCCTATGTCACAAGATGGGTGGCCAACTGGCTCACTAACAGACCCCACACAGTAAAAGTAGCTGACTCCAAGTCTGCCTTCAGACCAGTGATGAGTGGAGTACCACAGAGTTCAGTCCTGCATCCTCTCCTGTTCGGCATCTACTTCTCTGAAGTGCAGGCCAACACAGAAGGTCTTTGGCTAACAAAGTTCACAGATGACTGCAAACTGGGAGCCATAATAGAATCACCTAATGATGCAGACATTCTACAAAAGGGCCTCACAAAGACAGATGCTTGGTGTCAAACTCATGGCCTCAAGCTCAATGCCAAGAAGTGCATTGTCATCCCCTTTGGGAAAAACTCAGTACCCATGAACAACCACATAGACGTTAGCTCACTAAACACTGAAAGTGTGATAAGAGACCACGGGACACAGGTGGACAATAGTATCTCCTTTGATAACCACATCACCACAGAATTCAGGAAATCCTTCTAAGTGGCACACCTCATCACAAAAGGGTTCTCCTCTAGAAAAAAGGAGGTTATTGTTCCTCTCTACTAATCCCTCATCATACCCATTATAGAGTACAATGCCCCATTTGCCATGTATCTCACAAGACACCTACGCAATTGGAAAGGCCACAGAAATACCTCACTAAGAGGATTACCAGCCTCAAACAGATGCCATACACAGACCATCTCAAAAAACTCCAGCTCTGCTCTGTCACATATCGCCTAGTCAGAGGTGATCTCTGCCTAACATACAAAGCTATGTCAAACCCAGAGCTGTTGGACATGCTACACTTAAAGAAATCCCAATCTCTCTGAACTACATGCTCCAAGGACCTAAACCTTGTTACCACAATAAACAGAACATGCTGGAGGGATAGATTCCTGTCCCAGAGACTTCCCATACTCTGGAACAAACTACCCATCCCTGTCAAGCAAAGGTCCTCATTGGCCATCTTTAAGAAAAATCTTGATGATTGGATGGGAAATAGAAAATTCACCCCGGGGATCACTTCTGCGGCACTGCTTGACAGGGGCACAGGAAAATAATTTTCTTGGGTGGTGAAAGCCAGGGAAATTTTTTGGCTAGGCTTATATAGGCCCCAGAGACAATAGGCTAGTATCTATCTATGAACCTATGTGGACGGAGGCATGGGAAATTTGGATACTTTTAAAAATTTTAGAAAATAGGTTGCAATGAATTGCCATGCATCTCTATTGTTATCAGTATTGAAGGAATAAGAGGGATTGTTCAATAAAAGGATCAATTAAAAACATGCCTGAGAATTCAGAACAAACTCACCACCAGTGGTAGAAGCTGTTACCAGAAGGGTCTGTTTCAGCTATCACAAAAAATATGATTGAGAGACATGTCAGCCACAGTGAGGAAAGACCTCCTATATCTGTCTTTGAATTGCTTATATTTACTGTGAGTGTAAATCAGCACTTTCCTGTGGAAGCCACTGTGGTCTGGCCCATGCATAGCACTGGCACAGCTACACCCCATTCACTCTTCCATACACATTTAAATAGTCATACAGACACAGTAAAACACACTAAGATGCACACACAGACACACACACACACACACACACTCACACACGCACACACACACACACACACACACACACACACACACACACACACACACACACGCACACACACACACACACACACACACACACACACACACACACACACACACACACACATACACACACACACACACACACACACACACACACACACACACACACACACACACACACATACATACACAAACCAGCATACCTTTTCCTTGTCTCTGGTTTGACAGAATGCCTTTATTGTATCTTCTTATGTTTATCCCTGCCCTCATATATCATGAATCCTTACAGTCAGTCAATAATGCCAGATATTCAAGTGTTACTCTTCTTATTGTTTTAAAGTGCATGGTGATGCTAGACCTTAGGTGAGTCCAAATAATGTTTTAAAACTAGAGCTCTCCTCATGTTGCCTCTTTTCCATGCCTTGTACTTTGTATCTCACAATCTGCAGCAGTCAGTGAATAATGCCAAACATTAGAGTTACATATTTCTTATTGTGTAAAAAATACACTGTAACATACAGCCTTCTCAATTACTGTAGAGAGTTAAGGCTTTGGCTTTACAAGTTACTTTCTGTGTCAAGGATGCAGAATTTACTTCTTTTTTACTTTAACTTGATATTTTTAAGGCTTAAGGTAATATGTTAGCCTCCATGGTGACTCGGAAGACTGACACTCTACTCAAAAGCTGGATTGTGTGCCAATAGTGCATGGTATGTAACTGCTTTCCCTTTAACTTTTGAGACTTAAACAGATACGTAATATGCTCACTGGTGTTTTGTGGTAGTGAAGAAGAGCAGAACTCTGTTACAGAGCTGTTTACATGTGTTAGGAAAGCAGGGTTTAAATCTTGTTAAGTGAATTTCGGGTATGATGTCTACTCTTCCTCTTGCTCCATGTCTTTTGTGCTGCAAAAGTTGCTCTGTTAGGTTTTTATGTGCCTTTAGGGCACAGTCTAAAGAGTATCCCTGATGTCTGTTGTCTCCTTCAATATGTCATGATTTACTAATAAGACTAGGGGAATCTTAAGGTATTACAGTCTCCTCACACACATTCAAATATTCACGCATATACACACGCAGTCCATCTGATTGAACTCCTGGACACACTCAGCCATTCACGTATACATATACTTACACACCTACACAACTTATCCCCTAACTAACCCACCTGTTGTGACTATACAGGCACATAGTCTAAAATACACACACACACACACACACACACACACACACACACACACACACACACACACACTTGAGGCCACTCATTTCTCTCCATGCACCACACACATGCACACATACACATATTCCCACCACTACCTTAATGGTAAACTCCCCAGCACTTATCTATAATGGGATCCCACCCTTTGAATGCAATGGATAAACATAGGGTTTTGTCCATGTTCATTAATATGGTTGACCAAAGTAAGTTATGCAGCCAAGTGATTCTCTGAATTGCTCAACTGTTTATATGCCTTACTGCAGGCATTCCTGAAGGGAGATCACATGGCTAATTAGCATAGTTACCCAGAATGCCTCATTATCATTTGTGGTGGGCCACAGAGATGGACGATAGTGGTGCTGTATCTTTTCATGGAATAGCACTGTGGTAGGGTTGTGTCTAAATCAGAAATGTTTACTTCAAGGGGTAAAATGAGTTTAACTTGGAACAACCTTTTGAATTTTGCCTATGGCATCTGTGTGTGTCACATACCTAATGACAAATCATGACAAATAATGATGTTCACAGTGTGTGAGGATAGTGGGCAATCTAGAAACAAAATCAGTAAAAAAATACAGGAAAACTGTACAGATAAGTCATCCATGTGTAGATTTCTCATTTGATCCCACAAATGAAACTGAAGTGGAAAAAAACTGATACAGAACAAACAGTAGCACTAACTGATTTAGAATAGGTAGAATCAGAACGTAAAGTTGAGTTAGAAACAGAGCACAATGATAAAAAACGAAAATGTGTTCAAGGAAAGCATTGCAGAAGATGGAGTTTAGAAAAAAAGACAAATTTACAGATGTCAGCAGTATTAAATCAAGAGAAAGAAATTACTGATTTAGTAGATATCACTGATGGTAAGCTGGAATAGATAAGAGAGAAACAGTGAAACAACAGACGGTAAAAGAGTCTGATGAAACAAAGCCTTAAAAAAGGTACAGGATGGCATACCTAGGATGGTGAACAATAAGTAGCATAATTTTTTTGCTCTGCTTCTTTTCAGTTATTCTGATGGGCCTTTACATCACAGACTGGAAGAATAATTTTCCATGAATAATTTTTAAATATCTAAATTAATTCTATAATAGTATCTGGGAGAAAAATCAAGCTTTGCAGATTTTTCTAATTCACTATCCTGTCAGAAGTTTTATAAGTGGTTTGAAAATATGAGCCACTTCAAAGTTATTTCTCAGGATATCTTAATGAAGATGGAAGTACAATATATTCTAACTAGCATCCAGGATATCTCAATTAAAATGGATAAGCTTGAGATCAAAATGGACAATATAAAAAAAAAGATTGTAAGAAACAAATGGATTTATTAAACAAAGTTATTAAGAAGCAATTAGCACAGATTTCAACAATAGAGGAAGCAGTGAATGACTTGGATGGAAGGATGGCAGAGAATGAAAACCATGTAGAATTTGTCCTAAAACAGAATACTTTGCTTTTGGAAAAAATAGAAGACCTGGAAATTACATCTAGAAGGAATAACATCAAGATAAATGGAATCCCAGAGGAAGAAGAAGGACATGATTCAATTTTTGAACAACTGGTTACCTGAAATTCTGACTTTACATGAAACATTTCCTTTTGGCATTGAGAGAACCCATAGGTCTCTGTCGAATTCTTCCCTAAATAAACAACCTACTTTCTCCTAGATCAGCAATTGTTAAATTCCTTTCAAGTCAGGATAAAGATCTGGTGCTAAAGACAGATTGGTCAAACCCTCCAATAAAAATGAAGGGACATATTAACAGATTTGATAATGACTATTCCTCTTCCTCTGTGATGATTAAAAGAAACACCTGTATTTCATTTATTAAGAGTTTAAAGAAGCTGAACATTAAATCTCAGCTGATCTTTCCAGCAAGAATTAAGGTTTGTCTTCCTGAAGGGCAAAGAAACTTTAGCATGCTTGAAGAAGTTTGGAGTTTACACAGAAGAAAAAAAAAAAACATTTAGATAAAACTGATGAGATAGACTGGTCTCTGCCTAGTTTGAAGAGACAAGCAACAAGAAATGGATGGACAACTAAAGAAAAAAACAGAAGAAAAATTATGGAAAATTGATGATATATCTTATTTGTCTGTTTTATTTTGTTTTCTCTTAAATATTGCCTTTAACATCTTTTTGGGAATGTCACACATCACAAGGTAAAATATGTTCATTTAACTGAGTGATTTTCTTATGAATAATAGCTGCCTGTGTCCGTTGAGCTTGTTTAATTTTCTGGTAGTAGTGGTTAACGATTAATGGAACAGCTTGTGTTTTAGCATTAAACATGTATCTTTTTAAATAATACACAAATACAATTTGTTTTACATTAATTTATCTTAAGTAGATATAATCATTATAAATCTCAGGATGGCTTCTGAATAAGTAAATTGCTTTTCTTTATGTTGCATGTGTTTAACTGCAGCAGTTAATTTGAACTTTTTTTTTAACTAGGCACTTGGGTTAATCATTTTAGTTTACTTAATACATGTATTGGAATTCTTAGTATGATTCAGTGTATTATATGTAATACCATCAGTGCCAGCACACTCAATAACAGTATTTGAGTTTGTTGTGTATTAAATGCCATAAATTACTTTATTTAAATCGAGGCTCACCTTGTATGATCACAAACTGTATTTCATTGCAAATATCTGTTTTACAAGTCATTTTCCTGCTGTAAAATTGTTAAATGTAAAGAAAGTTGTTTAAAAAGAGTCACAAGCCTGTTTTTATTCACTGCAGCAGCCCGGTTTTATTTTAGATCTATTGTGCAAGCGGAAGTGCTCCTTGACTTTTTACCTCTCCAGAAACAAGAAGCATTTGCTTTAGAATGTTCAAACAAGCATAACGAAGATAACTTAAGTAAAAGAAGATTTATTTTATATTTATGACTGGATTATTGTTTTAGGTTTCATTATGTGTTGCTTTTATTCCATTTTTGTATATTTATGTACAAACAAGTAATGTATTAATGTTATGCTAAGTGTTTAGTAAGTTTGAATGACTTCATTTTAAATCACAAAGTAAATAGTTATTATATTCTAATGAGGATATTATATTTTAATATACATGGCAGAAAAGTAGGTTACTATAAGAACATAAAAGGAATTGATACTTCTAAGATGTATTATTTGTGCTGTTGTATATAGTAAAAGTATAGATCCCTTGAATATTAGAGTGTTAGTATATGTATTTTCACTGGTTTCTTGTTACTTCTTTGAGGTTTTATGTTTTAAATGTTTATTATCAAAGCAACAGGCCTTTGTCTTTTATATATGAATTACATGTAGGTCTGTTTGATTTTATAAGCATTTAATAGTTGAGATTATCTTTATACATTGTCATAGACTATCTGACAGGTAAACAGCATTTTTTCTCTTTCATAATAGATAAACACCTTATACATTATGCTATTGAATACTCTTGATATTGGACACTGATATTATCAAGTTGTATAAGGTATTGGGAAATATAATATTATTCTTATTGGTGCTTAGTCTTTACCCTTTAAATAATTAACAACATTGTAAGACTAAAGAATAAGAAGGAAATGAAATGTTATAATATTACTATAGTAAATATCACTATAATTAACGATTTGAGTGTCTTAAATTTTATTGTATTTAAAATGAATGATAGCATAATTTGAAATGCGCAGTGGGTTTGTACTGAACATATTATCTTAAACCTTGGTTTGAATACACTATAGGATATTTGACTGTTTAATAGATGTATTTCAATAATATAAACATGACATAAGCTTTTATATTATGAGTGTCTGTGTTCTTAGAATGGTTCAATATATGCTGAATAATGACAACCATTAAACGCAGAACTGAATACAAAACTAAGTAACACTTGTTACAAAAACAAAAAACGAGTTCAATCACACTTTTGTGAACAATAAAACACAACAGATTTAATAAATTTAAGTGTTTTCATCAAGTTTCTAACACAGACTTCTTCTGAAACAAAACCCCTATAACAAATACATTTAAATACCCTCCAAACAAGTCACATGATGTCAAATAGCCAATCTAAGAACACTACTTCTCCTGTGTTTTCATTCATAAAAGTCCCCATTCACATATATCATATTCACTTTGTTTCAAATACATTTACATACAAAATAAGTGTACACACTACAATAAAAAACAAGAAATACATAATTTATTATACTTCATAAGAACACAGTTTCAAAATATTACTAATCAAAACACTCTCATTCAGGCCCAGAAAGTTGTATGCATTCGATTTAATTTGCCATCTCAATTCCTTATATTTAAGCAAAACCTTCCATGGCCCCCTCTAGGATTTTCTCTTATCATATCAATACCCATGAATGCAAAATTATGTTCAGGATATTTTAAAATATGTTTTGCAAGGGAATTGTTGACATTCTGTTTCCTGACAAGTGTTTGTATACATGTTCACAAAATTTCCTTTAGGTCTTTCCAACATAAAAACAAGGACATTCTTGGCATAAAGCCATATAGAAAATACCATTTGAACTGTGATCACAACAAAATGGTGTCCTTAACAGCATTTTGTTGACCAAAACCTTTTTCCCCACCAAGCATTGCTTACAAAACCCATATCTATGTGTCCCTGCCTTTTTGTGGGTAAGAAGAGTTGTCATATTAAACCCACTTTCAAAATATTGTTTAATAGTTTTTTCCTTTTCTATAAACAACCTGTGGACCAATACCCAATGTAACAATGTAGCCAGCCTTCAAAACAACAAACTAATGTTTAATCATAATAAAACAACAATTTTGCTTGTTAATAAAAATATCTTTTTAAAAGTTATAATGATTTTAATATGGAAAATTAGTGTATTAAATATTTATGAATTACTAGTATGCCCAATTAGAAGATTTGGTTTTGGTGAATATACTTATTTAATTGATATACTAAATAAAATAGTTAACAACTGGAATAGATTGTTTTTTACAATGGAAGACAGAATTACATTGATTAATATCAACATTTTATCAAAACATTTCTTTTATATGCAGTTGCTAATTATGCTGTCTTCCAAAAAGGTTTTAAAGTACCTAAATTCTATTCTTCTTAAACTTTTATGCATCCACAAAAAACAAGAATATCTTTTGACTGGCATGCAAACAATTGGGAGGAAGGTGGCATAGACTTCCCTAATATTGAATTTTATGCTAAATCTGTCGTTATAAAAATTGTAATTCAGTGGCTGAATTCTTCATATGTTTCAAGCTGGAAATCAATACATGAAAAAAATCTTAATTACTACTAATAAATGTGATGTAGATTCTTATTTATAATTTGATTTTAATAAAATGTATTCGGTTCTAAAAGTTTTTGCATAAATAATAGATATAATTTTGTCTCCATTCCTTTTGTTAATTACATTATTCTTACTTTCAAGAGATTTACGAACACTAATTATAAAATTAAAGAATTGTTATTTCTATATTTCCCATAGCCTATACAAATGGACATTTGGAATCATTTAATGTAAGTAAAATGTTAGATATTAAAGATAATGATCTGATTTTTGGCATCAATTTCTGAACAGTAATAAAACACATTCAACTGATTATCTTTTAGCCAAATTTATTTTAGAAAACAACCGCTGGTTGAGTATAAAAATTTATAAGGAATATATTAATGATAAAGCAAAACCATCTTTAGAGCAGCTTAAAAAATCTATTCCAAAATTTGTAATTTTTCTTCAGTGTTGAGTCATATGGTCAATAATATGTCTTATTTATCTGAAATGCATAGGATTATAAGAATCAAGTTTATCATCCTTGATTCGACTTATGGGAATTATTCAACGAAAGTTAATAATGAAGGATTTTCCTAAAAAAAAAAAGAAAGAAAAAAATGTCTTTAAAATATGCAAGAAAATCTACATCATCACTTTACTGGAAACCATATACTTGGAAGAGCTTACATAGAG
>NC_056733.1:1804774823-1804779823 GCF_019279795.1 Protopterus annectens | reverse complement strand
AAGTTATCATTTGCATCATTCCATAAAAATGAATACTGTTAGCTGAGCAAATATGCCAGCAATTGTAAAATTGGATTTACAATACCAATCGGAAAGGTTTTGATGAAATAAACTCAAATTTAACTGCAATCTTAAATGTGTACTACAATTTAGGATTATATTTTGGTACTGATACATTTAAGTTAAGTTATTTTGGGAAAATGTGTATTAACTATCCATTTTCATTTTAAGCTGATATACTGACAGACGTAAGTTACAGTAACTTCTGTGCTTTCTATTAGTGACCATACTAATCAAGTATGCAGCTGAACAGTGAGACAATTGTGTATTATGCTCAAAAATATTAATACAAGAGAAGAACAATGAATGGTTGACCTTTACAATACTCATATTAGACCAGTTGTTGAATATAATAGCTATCTTTGTGAATATAGTGTTGGTTAATTAAAAAGATTATACGCTATTCAGGGAAAATTGACAGACAAATTATTTTAGGAATTTGAGAAACATTATGTTGTATAAATTAGATATAGCTGGGACTCCTGAACATAGATAATACTGGTATGATGAAATAATGAATGATTATTTTGTTGTGAAGCCAGATAAACATTAACATAAAGGGCTGGATTCTGTAAAGCTTGCTGAAGCTATATGAGGACAGCAGAGCATGCCGAAGGAAGCCTCCAGCCTACCTGCTGCAGATGCAATTCCAGAAGACACTCTGAAAGCAGAAAGATGATTTAAGTATTCAGTGCAAAATATTAGGGATTCCATGCATACCAGTGTGATTCCAAAACACAGCATGTGCACACAGCACAACTCAAATGCAACAAACAGCTATGCTGACACCACTTCTGAAATTCTAGGCGCATACATTACAGACCCCAAGGAATTCACACAAATACTATAGATTATGGTGATATCCATAGCAAAACTAAAAAGATATATGACAATGCAATCTTGGAATCTGCTGTTAATATACTGCAACAAGCAGCAGTGATGCAAGCCATAAATGAGGATTTGGCTGTGCGTACTAGAAAGCAGGCAGCTAGAATCATAGCAAGGCTGTAACTAAACCCGTTGTGAGTCCAGCAAATAATTGACAGATACCATCTAGACAGACAAATGACACAGGCTGTCCATAATATGTATGTCCCACACATGTCCTTGCAGACACTGTGAGGAAACCCCATCCCCCTAGAAACAAAATTGTGTTTCAACCTATGTATACTTGCATCTGGAACATTCTACAGACTCATGGGGTATGCTGAGGGGTATCACAGACAGCTACCAGTGATATCAGGGCCAAATTCCTGGCAGCAATGTGTAGCAAGATGGATGACTGTTTACACTTCCTATCCACACCCATGTGGAGAACTGTGATGCACCAGTTCTACAAAATTGCTAACTTCCCCATGTACTCGGTGCAATAGATTGCACACAAATACCTATCAAGACATCAGTACATTCACAAGCAGACTGATACATAAACAGAAAGTAATGGCCATCTATCAACTGCCAAGTTATGTGTGTGTGTGTGTGTGTGTGTGTGTGTGTGTGTGTGTGTGTGTGTGTGTGTGTGTGTGTGTGTGTGTGTGTGTGTGTGTGCAGCAGATGGCAGCATAACAAACATCATAGGAACACACAATGGAAGTATCCATGATGCTGGCATTTGGAGGGGAAAGTGGACTTAGGGCTACATTCCAGCAAGATGGTATTCCAGAGGGATTTCTTCTGGGTAACTACATGAACACAGCTAGGATGTAACTGAAGGATTCCCCTGTCAACAATATCCAGCCTGAATAAAAGTGTTTGTACTCCCACAACAGATGACTGTGGCTATGCTCTTGAGCCATGATAATTACCCTGTATTATGATCCATCAAACCCTGTACAGAAGGCCTACAGTAGATCACATGCAACAACCAGAAGCAGCACAGAGTGTGTGTTTGGTATACTGAAAGCTAGATTCAGATGTCTGGACACATCAGGGGTGCACTGCAATACAAACCCAAGAAGGCAGCAAATATGATAACTCTGTAGGCCATGTTGCACAACATGCTAACCTGAGAACATGGTGGTCTTCCAGCTGCAGGTGTGGGTAAACTACCACACGAACCACAAATATTTCAGGAGGACATCCCTCAGTTATCAGAAGAGGAGTAGGAGGATGTAGGGGACAGAAGTCACAGATGTAAGCAACATAGGGTGCGACCATAATACAGGCCCAGTCTACTTGGCAGCATCTGACCAAGACATTTGAGCCATGACAAGCCACATATACATGAGCACGCAGATTAAACATTAATGTTCTGGTGTTGCCCCACATCAGCAACACACATTGCATCAAATGGCAAATACCCACTAAATGTACACACTGAGCATGACACATAACATGATCCTAACATATTCCAACACGAATATATGTAAATGAGTCAAAAATAAAAACATCAACTAAGGGCACAACCAACGCAGGTATACATACACACTCTTTCTGTCTTATTACTGTATGTTCAACAGTAAGGGGCACACATCAGTGCTACACTTGCTTATCTATACAATATCATAACACGAAAAAAGAAAAATCATGCACAACATCATACAACCGTCTTTATTTCAGTAACACATATCACAGCACAGTAGGGTTAAAATAATGTGAGCCAACTATGTGCACTACATTGTTGGACACCCTGTAATGCAGTCTTGGTCAACCTTGCTGATGTCTCACACCACAGTTCACCCAGCACTGACAACATACAGACACATCCTGCCCGGTTTACTCCACAGAGGAGATGAATGGGGGTATGACATCATGTTCAGATGAAGAAGCAAGACTTTGAGCTGAAGGCCTTGTTACTGGTGGGATCTCAACAGATGTTCCAGCACAATATTTTGTTGGTGTGATCCAAGGTTGGACCACATACAGGGATTTCTGAAGGCTAATGGTGGCTCTGTGGACAGATGGTCTGCCTCTCACAGGTTGCAATCTTCTGTGCATAGTCATGGAATGCAGAATCCTGTTAGTAGTATGACACTGCTGCAGTACAGTAAAGACCAGGTTTCCACTGACTGTGCCACAGCTAGCAGACTCTCATACTGAGCAGCCAATGCAGCCATAATCTCACAATGTCTATGCTCTTGTCCTTCATGCATGACATATAGATAGGGTGCAGAACAATCTGTGTCACAGGCAAATGCATGGATGTCTGAACAATGGCATAGCTTTGCCCATTTATTTGCCTGCAGCAGGAGGTGCACACTCTCTGACACCAGGCCATGTTCAACATCTGTCTATGGTGATGACCTGGGTCTGGTTGTTGTGTGGATCTGCCAGCAACAGTGCTCCTAGCTGTGATGTGTTGATCAATGGCCTCACCCTTTTCAATGTCCACTGTGTTGTCTTCCTTGGAATCCGTCAACAAATGGTACTCCACATCTGAGAATGCATTTGGTGCAACATGCATGTCACCTTCACAGATGGGCTGTCCAAACAACTCAATGTCCTTTGTGCCATGGCCAAACTAACATACAGAGAGACATAATGAACAACATCATGGTTGCTGGATGGGCTGCTGGATGATAAAGACAGTTGATGTGCTACAAGATACAAAGACACAGATTAGGTCAATCTGCCTACACCACATGATGTGTATAAAACACAATTGGCATATATATATATATATATATATATATATATATATATATATATATATTTATATATATTTTTTTTTTTTTTCACTACAATGTTACAAATAATACTAACTTCATTTGCAGTTTAGTGTATGTATGTTTCACAGAATGTACATACTATAACTACATAATCTATTAACATAGCCAACATAGATGGCATATGTGATGCATAAAAGCATAGCAACACACCTGGCAAATACTCATGGGATGTTGTCATTGATCCACTGTGCTGAGCTGCAACTAGTGTAGGGAAAAAGTCACTACAGATCACATCATTCACAACATGTACCAGGAGAACACAATTAAAAAAAACTGTATGTGTGACATACACATACCACTCATATGTGCACTTGACGACTCCTGGTTTGTAGAGGTCATACTGTGGATTTTGCAGTGGGAAAGTAAACAGAAAGGCAGCACAGTTACACAGTTATCAAAAGTAATATTGACAACATCATGTATACAACACAGTTATAGGGGCTACAAATACTCATGTGATGCACATCGCAAATTTATACCAGAAGGGCCTGTATTGACAAATATTGACTTAGATTTCAGTCATCACATGTATTAAACATTGCTGAAAGCTCTGATAATGTCACTGTAACATACCTGGTCTTTCTTCACTTGATAATGCATGGCTTGACCCTCCATTGGATGTACCTGTAGTGTTCAAAGTTATGGTACCAACAATATAACAGGAAACAGCAGTGCCATTATATTTGGTGTGGACACCAACAAGGTATTCTGCACAGCAACAGTATAGACACACTCACATGCTGTTCCCTGATGTAGTCCCGAAGTGAATGGACATGTCATTATTAATGCAATAAACATTGCAACTATAGTTTCCACTGCTCTCTCTGTAACTGAAATGTACCAGTACATGTAATTATACTTATGTTTATTATCCTCACTTTGTATAAACATTGGTTCATGACTAAACTCTGCTGCTGTAAATCAAACACAGGAACACGTGAATGTGTATGCTTAAGCAATATGCAGCGAGTGTCAAAACACTCATCCCTGTAACATTTCAATCCCGCTAACAGGGATTCATCTCTTCACTTTTGTTCCGTGCAGTGAGACAACAAACAAAAGCATTCTGATGTCATCAAGGGGAGGGGGTGTCAGTCCAACACTGGTGGTATCCCTCGACCTCTCATAACATGTGACTCTGTTAGCTACACAAAGAACATGTCTGAGCTGTAACATCTACAGGCCTCACAGGATCAGCTGTGGCTTCAAACAGCATTGATCATGTTGGTGAAGTCCGTACGTATTTCATTTCTCCGCACAGTATCCCCTGAA
>NC_056733.1:1804602323-1804769823 GCF_019279795.1 Protopterus annectens | reverse complement strand
CTGCCTTTCACAAACCCAAACTGGGTGGGGTCCAGAGTTTGGAGGTTACCAATGTCTTTGTTTATGAGTTCCATGATGATATGTTCCATGGTCTTGCAGACCAGGCTCATCAGGCTAATAGGGCAATAGTTCCCAGGATCAGTGGTGGCTCCCCCTTTGTGGAGTGGGATAACTGTTGCTGTGTGCCATTCAGTGGGCACAAAGCCTGAAGTGAGACTATGATTGAACATGGTGCTTAGGTGGGGAGCCAGTTTGTTCTGAAGTTCATTTAAAATGCAGCCTGGGATGTTGTCTTTTCCCAGGGATACTGTGTTTTTGGTTTTAGAGAGTGCAGCTTTTACCTGCATAGATGTGATTACAGGGACTCTGCATTCTTCCTGTATATATATGGGCCCTTTAGGGGGTAAGAGGGAGATAAAGTTAGCACTGAACCTATCTGCCAGGATGTTGGCAATATGAGTTAGTTCTGTAATTTTCATGCCATTGTGCTGTAACTCAGAGCAGATCTGGGTGTTGCCATTGAGATTTTTGACATAGCTATAGAATGCTTTGTGGTTGCCCGTAGAATCAATGGTGATTTTGTTTTCATAGCTAGCTTTGGAGGATCTTCATAGGTTCATAGGTAGGTACTGGCCTATCGGCCCTGGGGCCTATACAAGCCCAGCCAAAAAGGTACCCTGGCTTTTGCCACCCAAGAAAATTATTTTCCTGTGCCACTGTCGAACAGAGCCACAGAGGTGATCTCCGGGGTGAATTTCCTATTTCCCATCCAATCATCAAGATTTTTTCTTGAAGAGTGCTAATGAGGAGCTTTGTTTGATATAGATAAGTAGTTTATTCCAGAGCATGAGAAGTCTCTGGGTCAGGAATCTATCCCTCCAGCATGTTCTGTTTATTGTGGTGACAAGGTTTAGGTCCCTAGAGCATGTAGCTCAGAGGGATTGGGATTTCTTTAAGTGGAGCATGTCCAACAGCTCTGGGTTTGACATAGCTTTGTATGTTAGGCAGAGAATACCTCTGAGTAGGCGATATGAGACGGAGTAAAGATGGAGGTTTTTGAGACGGTCTGCGTAGGGCATCTGTTTGAGGCTGATAATCCTCTTTGTGAGGTATTTCTGTGGCCTTTCCAGTTGTTGTAGATGTCTTGTGAGGTACATACCAAAAGGGGCATTGTACTCTGTAATGGATCTAATGAGTGATGAGTTGAGGGGAATAATTACGTCTTTTTTTCTGGATGAGAAACCTTTTGTGATGAGGTGTGCCACGTAGAATGATGTCTTGACTACTGTGACAATGTGATTATCAAAGGAGAGACTACTGTCCACCTGTGTCCCAAGGTCTCTTATCACACTTTTGGTGTTAAGTATACTACCAGATATGTTGTAGTTCATGGGTACAGAGTTTTTACCAAAGGGGATGACAATGCACTTTTTGGCATTGAGCTTGAGGCCATGGCTTTGACAACAGGCATCTGTCTCAGTGAGGCCCTTTTGTAGGATGTCCACATCATTAGGAGTTTCGATTATGGCTCCTAGTTTGCAGCCATCTGCGAACTTTGTTAGCCAAAGCCCTTCTGTGTTAGCCTGTACTTCAGAGAAGTAGACACCAAACAGGAGAGGAACCAGGAATGAACCCTGTGGTACTCCACTTGTCACTGGTCTGAAGTTGGATTTGGAGTCTGCTACCTTCACAGTGTGGGTTCTGTCAGTGATCCAGTTGGCAACCCATCTTGTCACATAGGTATTTATACCTAGTTTAGTGAGTTTATCTATAATTCCAGAGTGGGGGATGGTGTCGAAAGTCTTGGCAAGATCTAGATAGGCTGTGTGAACCACCTTACCCTTGTCTACGGCTTTGGTGACTGCTTCAAAGAATTCTTTCAGGTTTAGGAGACATGATCTGCCTTTTACAAACCTGAACTGGGTGGGGTCCAGAGTTTGGACATTACCAATGTCTTTGTTTATAAGTTCCATGATGATACGTTCCATGGCCTTGCAGACCAGGCTTGTCAGGCTAATGGGGCAGTAGTTCCCGGGGTCCGTGGTGGCTCCCTTTTTGGAGTGGGATAACAGTTGCTGTGCACCATTCAGCAGACACAAAGCCTGAGGTGAGGCTATGATTGAACATGGTACTTAGGTGGGGTGCCAGTTCGTTCTGTAGTTCATGTAGAACGCAGCCTGGGATGTTGTCTGGTCCCATGAATGCTGTGTTCTTAGCTTTGGAGAGTGTGGTTTTTACCTGTGCAGCCGTGATTACAGGAACTTTGAATTCTTCCAGTATAGAGATGGGCTCTTTAGGGGGTGAGGGGGGGTAAAGTTAGCAATGAAACTATCTGCCAGGACGTTGGCAATATCAGTTGGGTCTGTATATTTAGTGCCATTGTGCTGTAACTCAGAGCAGATCTGAGTGTTGCCATTGAGATTCTTGACATAGCTATAGAATGCTTTGTGGTTGTCTTTAGAATCAGTGGCAATTTTGTTTTTGTAACTAGTTTTGGAGGATTTTATCAGGGATCTCAGCTTCTTACTGAGGCTGACCAGGGAGCTCCTCCACTCATGGGATTTTACTCTCTTCTGCAATAGTTTCTTCCTTCTGTTGTACAGTTTGTTTATGGCAGGGGACCACCAGATTGACTTCCTTTTTTTGGCGGATAGCATCTTGGTTCTGTTTGGGATAGCACGATCCATGCACTCATGTAAGTGCTTATAAAGTGCAATTGTGTAGGATTCAGTAGTCGTAACTGTATTGTCTATCTGTATGGGTGTCATGAAGTTCACCACTTCTGTCTTAAGAAGCATGAAGTTGGCTTTGGAGAATTTTTTTTACCATGGTTTCCTTAATGGGGGGTGGGGGCAGGATGTGGATATCTAGAGTAATTAGCTTATTGTCGGATCGGACTAATGAGGCTTTGACTTCAGGTGTAGAACACCAGTCACTCATGTTGGTAATGACTAGATCTAGGATATTGTTGCCCCTGGTGGGGGTGTGGATAAGTTGATCCAGGGCATTGGAGTTTATGAATTCCAAAAAGCGTTGAGCGAAGGAGTTGGTACATGAGTAGTTTTCCCAGTTAATGGTGGGGTGGTTGAAATCGCCCATTATTAGGGTGTTTGGTTGAACCCTAATAGTTTCCAGTACATTAAGAAAAGAGCAGTGGGAATCCTGGGGCATGGTGGGGGATCTGTAGCAAGCTACAATTTGGATTGCAGTTTTGCCCAGAGTTAGTTGCACTTGGATAACCTTGGCTGCATTATGCTGAGCAACTAGCCTGGAGGTGTGGATATCCTTAATGAATATGGACACACCTCAGTCTTATAAGGGACCTCAGATTCTTACTGAGGCTGACCAGGGAGCTCCTCCACTCATGGGATTTTACTCTCTTTTGCAGCATTTTCTTCCTTCTGTTTTAGAGTTTGTTTATGGCAGGGGACCACCAGATTGGCTTCCTTTTTTTGGAGGATAGTGTCTTGGCTCTGTTTGGGATAGCATGATCCATGCACTCGTGTAAGTGCTTATAGAGTACATTTGTGTAGGATTCAGCAGTCGTAAATGTATTGTTCATCTGCATGGCTGACATGAAGTTTGTCACTTCTGTCTTAAGAAGCATGAAGTTGGCTTTGGAGTAATTTTTTTACCATGGTTTCCTCAATGGTGGGTGGGGGTGGGATGCGGATATCTAGTGTGATTAGCTTATGGTCAGATCTGACCAACGAGGAGTTGACTTCAGGTGTGGAACACTGGTCACTCATGTTGGTATTGACTAGGTCTAGGATATTGTTGCCCCTGGTGGGGGTGTAGATAAGTTGATCCAGGGCATTGGAATTTATATAAAACACTCCTACCTCCTGTCATGGGATCTTTTATATATACCTCAACTGCCAACAAATTATGTAGCTGGGACTTCAGTTCTTATCTTAAGGACAGTGCTCTCAGAAGTGCTGTACTGTTATGTCATATATTGGAAAATGTGTCTGTTTACCTTGAATGTGAAAGGAAGTCACAGTATTGTGATCTACCAGCAACCAAAGTTAGTGTTCCAACGCTGTGCCCTGATACAGTTATTCACCTTCCTCTATAGGTACTTTTGTCCCATTAATTTTTTTGTCATGCTTTAGATTCTCAGCTACTTTTCTCACGCACTTTATTTTATATATGCCTATCAGGCATCACAGTCAGCTGTGTACTTGTATCTACAATGTTCCAAATCTGCCACCAGCAAGACAATGTGGTATATCAGGTCCTGAAGTTTTGAACACTACAAATGTGAATGCTATAAATAATAGATACATCTACAGTTTCAATCATATTATCTATTGCACATACACTTTTCTTTTAACTCATCCAGTACTAAAGTCAGCATGCATTTAAATCTCATTCTAAACATTTCTGTGTTTTCTGCATTTGCTGCCTAAACAAATTTCACAACATACCCTTTGAACTGATCACAGCAAACCATGTTGTCATAAGTTAATAAAATCATAATCATGCAGTTTTTTCATCCTTCCCTTTTAACAGCCATTTATACGATACTGGTATCAAGTTACTTTCTATCAAGGCTTCTCTTTTCTGCTTATAAACCTCTCCATTTGAAGGCTGATTTAGTAATGTATTAACTTGTAACCCAGATATTATTTCTCTCCAGTAGATAACCCCATTCAGTCCATTCAAGAATGTTTGAACTTGGGATTCCAAGATGGCTGCTGACTAGACTAGTCCCTGTTCACTGTGCTCCTCACTGTTATGTAATAACTGGCTATTTTTTACAACTTCTAAGTGATATTTTTCCTCAGTTTTTTCTACAAAAAGTACCTTTGAGACTATTCCTTCGTAATAGGATTATTTATTCTTCGGAAGAATTCAGCTTTTGAATTATTTTACCTCAGAACAATTTTGGATTCATCAGACTTTGGTCACTTGCACCTTGGAAGCACATCTTAGAATCTGTCATCCTGACTTCACACCTCTATTCTGGGCATGGCTGGCAACTCTGATACCATGGAGACGCAGACTACTAAGGCCAAATTCTCCTCTATGCTTTCACCAGAGAAAGACACTAGTTCTAAAAGATTAAGAACCACCAAACAATCTTCTGAGATTATTAAAGTAAGTACTAAAGACAAAAATGACTCTAACTTTCATATAGATGATTTAAAGATGGCTTTACAACCTATTCAAAGTGCTATACAAATTTTTTCTGAACAATTCACTGATTTTGGTAAAACATTAAAACAGATAGGTGAAAGAATGGACATTATTGAAAGCAAAAATATAGCCTTAGAAATAAGAGCAGACTCAGTTGAAAGAGATCTAAAAGCTAAAGATAAGCTCATAACAGAAATTCAAGCTAAACTATTGGACTTAGAAGCTAGGAGCCGCAGAAATAATATCATAATTAGAGGACTACCAGAGTCTTATGAAAATCAGAATTTATTATCAGTGACTAAACAAATATTTGAGGCATTACTAAATTGTGAGACAACTTCAAAAACCTTAGTTATAGAAAGAGCGCACAGAGCCTTGCGTACTAGGCAGGATTCTACTTCACCTCAGATTATCGACACAAGATTACTTAATTTTCAAGACACTCAACATATTTTGGAAGCAGCTAAAAGCAAAAAACAATTTATCTGGAATAATCATAAATTGTCCTTTTCACAGGATTTACCTCCACAAATTAAAATGAACAGACAAAAACTTTATCCATACTGTGCAGAGCTCATAAAAAGAGGAATAAGGTTCCGTATGCACTATCCTAACACTCTTTCTTTCAGTCATAATGACAGAAGATTTATGGTTACAGACCCTAAAGAAGCTAAAGACACATTTCTAAAAGTATTCAAATCTCTTCCTGAGTCAGTTTCATAATATTACTTCTTCTAAATATGTAAATGCTTTTACTGTTTGGTCAGTATATAGGTTCATAGGTTCATAGATTGGTACTAGGCTAACTGCCCTTGTGAGCCATTTCAAGCCTAGCCAGTTACCCCATGTGAGAATCAAACCCTGCACCTTGTGTCTGTAAGGTAAACACCTTAACCATTATGCCATCCTCCCACCTCTTCATTTATTAATAAGCACTCTTAATATTTATTGGAATAGTGACTTATTATAATATTAGAAAAAACAATCTAGTTTCATGTTATGTTCTATATGCTTTTATTGGCTTTTAGAAATGTCACAAACACAGAATATTGGTATTTCTATATATTCTGAGTTAACAGTATGTGTGGGTTATCTGAACATAATTGTTTGTTAAGTGATTCTGTTTTTGACAACATAGTATTTTAAAAAAAAAAGAAAGACAACAGAATGGAGGGAAATTTCCAAGGTCTCGAGCCAATACAGCGTTGCAATCCTTTTCAGTTTTGCTTCAATGCTTCCCAGACTGTGTAGACTGCTTTTCTGTGGCTTCATAGCTTAAGGATGACGTCGGCCTCCTGGGGTGAACGTTTCATCTTTCCGTGCATCAGATACACGAGACTGGTTGTATGGATTCAGCTGTATGCTTCATAATCGCGCAGATTTTGGTGTTGGAACTGAGGTGTGTCTCTTCACTTCAAAGCTGTTTTCCGGGCTTCCTGTAATCGAGACAAATGGTAAGTGTCAAGTGCTCTGTGCCCCCTTGTCATCCCAGCAGTGTTCTACGCTTGTAAGTGGATCTACTAACGAAAGTTGTGTCAGGAGCCTTGCGAGCTGATGGATGAGCTACCAAAGGCTCTTGTGAGTACTGGCTTTATGCGGAAGTGATGCTGCTTCCGAAAATGGACTGGGGCTTTAATGCTCGTTGTCTTGTTTTAATAGGGCTCTCTCTAAGCGAAGAGGTACTTAAAATTTTACAAAAATGTCATGCATTGATGTTTACTGTTTTTTTTTTTTTTAAAAGGATGTTATTTAAATCTGAAAAATTTGGTTCGTAGGCATATGTTATTATATTGTAAATTGTTTTTTTAGTTTGTCCGACGAGCTGGAGAAGTGGTTACAGTTTCTGGAGGGTCTTATGGATTTTTCTATCTCTTTATTGTTAGTTAGAGTGTTTAAATGTATTCCTGCATTACTGCTTTTAAGCTTGGGAGTTTCTCAGCTAATATGTTAATATTTTATTTGTGTAAAATGTTTGCATGATTGTCAGAAGTAATATACAACCTCTTGCGACCTTACTAGAATATATTTTACTCAAATCCTAAATGAAACACGACTTAGGTTAGGCAGTTTATTGGCTTGATTTTTATGGTCTCATGAATACATTATGATAACATGTTTTATTTCATTAATGATATGCATAACTAGGGGTAGGAGAGGTATGGTCTTGTATTGATAGATGACTTTTCATTAGTTTTGATGGTGATCTCATTACTACTAGTAACCTTATATGTTTATGCCTTATAGTGTAGTTTACATGATGTTACAGAAAATTAGTTAGCATAATAATGTTTAAATAGCATATAGTTTTATTATATTCTATCTCATATTCTAATAAGTATACTTTATATTTATACTATTTTTAAGTTGCATGGTTTGGGATGTGCTGTTATATAGTTCACTTGCATTAAGGTGTATAATATGTATTGTTTTAGTACGCTTTACTAATCTTATTTTAGTCTCAAGAATATTAATACCTGATATATGTTGTTAATTACTTCAATGTAATAATTTCTGTTTTATAGGAGCTTGTGATTTTACATTTGAATGGGGATTGAGTATGTCGGACATCTTGTGTTTTGTTAATTGTGTAAATATGTTTAGTTTTGTTAACATTGTTTTAGTCCTTTTCAGGACTTTACTTAAAGTTTCTTCTTTCATTGTGAAGTTATTGGTAACCAAATTCACTAAACTTGTAGTGGGATTTTTATATCTTCCTTCTATAGATGAGCTTTGGTGGGTAGGTACTGGGGTAGGGAAGAAGGAAGTGTGTAAGTTTAAAGTTAATATTATTTTGAAGCATATTTTACTAGAGAGTTATTGTTTTACCAAGACCAGATTAGGTCTTCTTTTAGTTTTCACTATCTATTTACATGAAATTACACTAGTTTCTTGCACATATGATATCAAACCTTTATTAAGTACATGACAAATTTATTAATAGTTGATTCCTGGAATATAAGAGGAATCCAAAATAAAGCCAAGAAATCTTTACCTTTTCATCTGATTTATAAATCACAGGCCAGTATATGTTTCATACAAGAAACACATATTCCCAGAGTAGATTGGGAGAAAGATAAAAATAAAAAATGGATCAAAAGAATAATAGCTTCTGGGGACACTTCTAATTCTAGGGGGGTGGCTATTATAATTAAACAAAAATTTCAAGGGATTATTATTGATGAAAAACATGATAATGAGGGTAGATGGTGCCTTTTCACTTCTACCATACATAATCTGGATAAACCACTTATGGTACTAAATTTATATGGTCCTTGTAGCCAACAACATTTCTTTATTCTACAGATATATAATATACTCAATTCTTACAAAGATCACTATGTTATAGTAGGGGGGGACTGGAATGCTGTAATAAACCCAGACATTGATCGTACTAGTTGTTCCTCTTCCTATAATCAACAAGCATCTCTCGCTCTCGAAGATTTAATTTTAGACTATAATCTCATAGACCCGTTACATCTTACAGAGTGCTCAAATAAAAAAGATATTTTCACATATTACTCAAAATGCTATCGTTCTTGGTCTAGATTAGATTTTTTTCTTATATCTAATACTCTTTCAAAATGGTTATTGGATTTTACTGTCGAACCCAGATTTCTTTCAGATCATTCCAGAATTTTATTAAAATTAAATATAACTTCTAAAGCTGGTAATATATCTAAACAAAATAATTGGACAATGAATAACAACCTACTCTTAAATAAAGATATTTGCAAAATGTGTTCAGATATAATTCAGGATATGGAAAACAAGTTAGATTCAACAAATATTCCTTATGATATACAGTGGGCTGCTTGTAAGGCAAGGTTAAGAGGAATGCTTATTGGTAAGGCTGCATATCTTAAAAAGCAATTTAATAATAAAGAAAGTTCTCTTAAATTATAAATTCAATCTCTTGAAAATCAATATAGATTAAACCCTGATCCTGACTACGAAACTCAAATTATAGATTGTCAAAAATAACTTATTTTACTTAATCAAAATAATCTTTCAATATTAGAGCAAAGATTATTAGTCACGTACTCTGAATGGGCTCAAGTACCTTCTAGAACCTTGGCAAGAATAATTAAAAATAACTTTGACAGGCCTAAAATATCACCCTTACAATATAAAAACAAATTATACAACACAGATAAGGAAATTATGCATCTATTTACAATTCTTTATACAGAGTTATATTCTAAGTCTCCTAAATTAATGGTAAATAGTCATATAAACAGCTTTCTAAGCTATTTAATATTCCCCATGTTAAATGTAAATCAACAAAGCCTTCTTTCAGCTCCTCTTAGTCTCCAAGAGATCTCTGAGTCAATTGATAGACTTAAACCCGGTAAATCTCCTGGACCCGATGGTTTCACACCGGAATTCTTCAAATCCTTTAAGTCAGTAATTGCTCTGTTTCTTCTCAAAGTGTATAACTATATAAAAATTAACGACATAGCTGATCTTCACTGGAACACCTCAAAAACTATATTAATTTTGAAAAATAATAAAGATAAAACTGATCCTTGTAATTATAGGCCAATTTCATTAATCAATTTAGACATCAAGATTTTATCATCTATTCTTGCTAATAGGTTGAAGCAGGTCTTAGCATCAATTTATTTATTTATTTTATTTTACGTTTGTTGACCGGGATAGTCCGACTGGATACATGTCCTTTTTCAGCGGAGGCCCGGGGAGAAAAGCTCCACAGCAATAACAATATACACATAGGTTTACAAAATACATATTTGAGAATGGAGAGACAGATGCAGGGACAAAAAAGCTCCACAGACAAAACAATATACAAGTAGGTTTACAGATCTATGGAAGAGATGGAGAGACAGATGTTAATTCACATTATTTAGTTTTCATTGGATTAGATATGATTAACAACTAGGCAAATAAGGGTCTACACAGTTATACAAAGATACAGTAAAGCAGCAATGGATTTTAATACACTCTGGAACAACATCGCAGCCATAGTAACATATCAAGGGAGGATGAAGGAACAAAAATACTGCAGCAGAACCAGGTGGATTAATGGTCAGCTAAGTAATGATTAGATACAAGGCAACAGGAAGCCCAGATTAGTACTAGTGTGGTAGGATAAGTGGTCACTCAGGAAGAAACTAATCAGATTTTACGCATAAACATAGCCATTGTGCCTTAAAGAATTGAGTTAGATTTTTTTTTAATTGAGAAGGGGAGGTGGAAAGACTAAGGTTATTAGGGAGGGAGTTCCAAATCTTACCTATAGAGTTGGCGAAGAGAGCATCACCTCCCATGTTATAAGATTTGATGGTTTGTATCAAATGTTTGTTAGAGGAACGAAGACTGCTTAGGTTAGAGTAGGGGGTCAATAGGTTATTGAGTGAGGGGGTTTTATCAGGTTCCTTAATGATTTTAAATGCTTCAGTGAGTTGGTTCAGTTTGAGGAGATTGGGTAATTCTAACCAGCCAAGTGTTTTTAGGTTAAGGCAATGATGTGTTCTATAAGGAAGTCCAGTTATAAATCTGGCAATGTGATTATAGGTCACAGAGAGTTTATTGATGTCAGATTTGTGAAGAGAATAAAATACAGGAGAGGCATACCGTAGCGTGGAGAGGAGATGTGTACGTGCAATGGTTAGTTTAGCGTTGGGGGTTAGAAAGTTCTTGATTCTATACAAGGATCCAAGTTTCTTATTTACGGTCTTAATTGTCTGGCTGATGTGCAGGTTAAATCTAAGCTTATTGTCAATGGTGACCCCTAGTAGTTTAGTACTGGTGTCAGGCTCAATAATGGTACCATTATTAGATTGGACGAAGAAGGTAGTATTGTTGGGATTTGAAGTGGGGGCAGAGGTAGGAAAGAATAGTAGTAGCTTAGTTTTTTTTGGATTTAGGATGAGATTCCTCACTGAGAGCCATTTTTCTATTGTAGTAAAGCAGTGTTGGGTTGTAACTTGTAAATCGGGGAGAGAGATATCTGAGCAAATAAGGGTGGAATCATCCGCGTATTGGATGCAGGTAGCTTTAGGGATAACTGTGCGAAGTTCGTTAATGAACACGGAAAAGAGAAGAGGACCTAGTATGGATCCTTGGGGGACTCCTATGGTGTTGGGTAGCAGGTGAGAGAGCTTGTTTTGCCATTGGACTGCTTGTTGCCTACCAGAGAGATAAGCAGAGAACCAATTGAGAGATGAATAGCTCTGGTAATCTTTATGGGGGATGATGTGGAACCATTAATATGAAGTCTGGTAAAGGTTTCTTTATATAGAGTTTTTATAAAATTTATAAAAGAGATGGGAAAATTAAAACAGGACATGGTTTGAAAGAGAAAATCCCAACACACTCTATCAGAAGCATTTGATGCATCTAGGATCAATGCATACATTGGGTTATTGTCACTTTTTGTAAGATGTATAATAGACTCCAAAGTCAGGGTATTGTCCCATACATGTCTGTGAGACATAAACCCTATAATATCCCCAGACCAAACAGGGTTTATGTCTCACAGACATGTATGGGACAATACCCTGACTTTGGAGTCTATTATACATCTTACAAAAAGTGACAATAACCCAATGTATGCATTGATCCTAGATGCATCAAATGCTTTTGATAGAGTGTGTTGGGATTTTCTCTTTCAAACCATGTCCTGTTTTAATTTTCCCATCTCTTTTATAAATTTTATAAAAACTCTATATAAAGAAACCTTTACCAGACGTCATATTAATGGTTCCACATCATCCCCCATAAAGATTACCAGAGGTACGAGGCAGGGTTGTCCTTTGTCCCCCTTTCTTTTTAATCTATATTTAGAACCATTACTACTATATATACCACAAAACACATATCATAGGATTCCTAGGATTCTCAATACTAAATTATTTTTCTTTGCTTTTGCTGATGATCTAGTTTTATACTTCCAAACTCCTATTACAGATCTTAATAAAATAACTAATTCTATTGAACGATTTTCTCTTGCTTCGAACTATCTCATAAATCATCAGAAGACTTATATTCTACCTTTAAATCATTTGGTACATAAATCTTACTTGTTTTCTGACTCCCGGTTTCAAATTACATTTGGGGTAAAATATTTGGGTATTCATATGGAGCATAATAACCATTCTTCTTTTCAAAATAATTTGAATAAAGTTTGGTTATCAATATTGTCTGATATGCGTAGATGGGAATGTCTGAATTTATCACTTCTATCCAAAGCCGCAATAATCAAAATAAACATCCTTCCCAAATTTCTGTATCAATTCAATTCTTCAGATCAGATAATTCCCAAATCCTTCTTTGACAAAGTTAATAAAGAATTAGCTAAATTTTTGTGGTTTCCTAAAACTGTTAGGGTTTCCTACTCTAGATTAGCAATTCTTAAAGATAGAGGTGGTTTGGGTTTACCAAATTTTTATCTTTATTACTTAATTGTTTCTGCAAACAAGCTATGGTCCATTTCTAAATTAAATAATATTCAACATATTCAGGATCCGACTTGGGTTAAGTTATGGTATCAGTATATTTTATCTAAAAACATAAATCCTGAAGCCATTCCGTTTATCTCTATAGATAATTTGAACACTCTAAAAATCTCTAATTTCCTTAAACATAAGATCAAAGCATTTCAGGAATTATTAAAACTTATTAATCTTGATAATATTTTTCAATTACTTCAACCACTTCACCTAAATCCCAACATAATGTTAGATAATTCACCATTCAATCTAATAAATTATCCCCTTATAAAACATATGACTGTTTGGGATGTCTTGAAGTATAAAGACTTGACCCTGGCTAACTTACATAACACTTTGAAAGTTAATTGTAAGTATACTACAATCCTGCGTCAATTAAGGGGGGTGATTTTGGTTAAATGCGGTCTCATAAAATCAAGTGAGCAAGATCTGAAAAATCTAGACACGATAATTAGAACAATATCATCACCTGTGAAAATGCTTTCAAATTCTTATAACCTGTTAAATAAATTAACACAAGGCTCGTACTGCCTTTTTTCAGGTATCTGGGTGAATCATAATTCTCAAATTACTGAAAATCAAAAAATTTTGGCCATTAGAAACACTCTGGAATATTCTCCATTTAAGAAATTGCTCTATACACAATTGATGATTAATAATAATGCTTATCATACTCCTTATAAACTGAAGAAATTTGGTGCTAGTAAATCTCCTTCTTGCCCATGTTGTTCTTTTCCCCAAGCTGATCTTTTGCATATTCTTTGGTATTGCCATTTTTCCCACAAACTCTGGACTTCTTTGAAAGTAAGGTTAAAGAAAATGGGTTATCATAAATCCACTTTGTCTTGGGAAATTGCCATACTTCATATACCTGTAGTACATCTTTCCAGAATAGATACTCATGTGTTGATATTGATTTGCTTGCTTATAAAACTTTATATTACCCAAAATTGGTGTGACTGTACTAAATTAAATTGGGATACTTTTAGAAAAATGGCTTACTCATACATTGCTGCTCAAAAAACTATTGTAAAGAGTCCAAAAAAAATGGCTCTGAAAAACAAAGTATTGCAGAAGGTCTTGTGTATTATCATCATTTAATAGTTTCTAAAGTTTTTCTGGTCTTGGTATACAATTAGGATATATTTACTCTCATCTGTCAATATTTACTGTTGTCTATAATTTAAATTTTTTTGTTTTTTCTTTCGTTTGTTTCTTGGTTACCTATTGTAAATATTGTATATAGTAATGTATGTTATTTTTCTTATCTTATATACTTGCAATATGTTTACACAAGCTATATATCTCTATTCAACTTCAAAAAGTCTTTATGTACAATGTATAATGGTTGTTGTTATGATATTTCTTATAAATCAATAAAAATATTTTAGAGAAAAAAAGAATGTTTGAACTCTTCATTACCCGGGGTAATCATATTTCATATTCGGTCCTCTGTGTCAAGTGAAAAAAAAAAACTAATGACCAAAGTGCATCATTCACCCTTTTCCCACAAAAATGATTTTTGTCAAACATAACCTTAGTTCTGTTGATCATTTCATGAATCACGGGTTGCTCTGCATTCTCCATTATGTGTAAATCAGCTGTGCACACTTTAATATCTCTTGCTTTTCCCCCCAAGAGTGACCTGCACTAGAGTTTTTTTCTGAAATGTATGTAGCCTAACATTATTTCAACCCTCTTGACCAAGCACAGCCTTCACCTCTGTAATATGACTGAGCCACATGTGGAATACAGCCACTTTACCCAGCCACATGTGGAATACATTCACTTCACCCATCCCAGCCAAGCATAAGCTGTATCGTTCTGTTTTCCATAGACACATATAATTTATCTTCAATTCAATTTCCTTGGCTTAGCATGGTCTGCATATTTCTGTTTTAAACAAGCCAAGCATCAAATAAATAAGTCTTAGTTAAAATTAAGTACGCTGCGAAGCTTTCTTTGCACCATTGCATTATAACTTGAACCAAGCATCTCTTAGATAATGCCATCTATTCTAGCCATGCATAGTCTATCACAAGTTATATTAGATATAGCAAATAGGCTAAAATTAAGTATTGTAGCTTTCATAGTATGGTCTGTTCTGTATTTCACTAAGCGAAGCCAACACAGATGAAATCACTGCATCATTCCAATTCCCACAGTGACTACACCATTGTATTCTTAAACGAACCGCTGTCACATATTAAATTCTTACATTCATACCAGCCATGCATGGCAGCCATCATTCTGCTTAATCAGAAACAAATGTGCTAACTGCTAACTGCACTCCAAGTATTGTGATCAAATATGATGTACATCATTTTGTTTTGATCTGAGATAAGCGAGGCTTTAATTACTGCATCCATTCTAGTCAAATATGTCCAGTTCTATTTCATTTTCATGAAGTAAAGCATTAACTAAGTTGTATAATCAATTCCTACCTAGAACCTGCTGATATCTGTTGTTGTAAATGTTCCAGTTATGGCCAAAACTCAGATCATCTTTTCTGGCCATTTATGACCTACAACACTTTACATTAAAAAGCAATGGGTGATGTAATATCCCATCAACTATTCTTCCAATTAATTACCTAAATCAGTTTCAGCCAAAATAACCCTGCTTAGACCCATTTCATCTGTCTTGCCCCAAGCAAGGGCTACACTATTTCATTTAATGAAACAAGCATGCTTTAAATAATGTCATATATGCTGGTCATAGAAGGAACATACAATTTTCCCAAAATTGCAAAGCACTGCATGAGTGCACTTCAGCTTCTTGGTCAAATATGGTCTCTGCCCCTGTGTTTTATCAAAGTTAACTATGGCTTAATGCTTCTCTGGACAATCCGGTCACGTGTGGCTCTAGTTATTCAGACTGAAATGAGCCATGCATAGCATAAAGACACTTCTTCTCTGACCAATAATAGATGGTAACGTTTTTTTCAACTGAGTTAAGCATGATTAAGCTTACTTCACATATCTTAACTATACATGTGTTGTCCCCATTCAGGTTTGAACTGTGCCAGATGAGGTATGAATGATATCATTTGTTTATTATTTTCTGACCATTATCCTTTTTTTTTCAAATATTTCTTTATTTTCCTTTTATATCTTGAATTCACATAAAAGGTCTGGCCATTATTCTAAATGAATTCAACATCATATGACTATTCATATCAATAGATGTACAGCAGTCAACATGGGATGTATCTACATAGAAAAGGACTAAGCTAAGTAGCATACACTTTAATGAGCAGATTAGTTATAAGGTGGCGCTACCTGGACATTTCATGCATTATGGAAATTCTGTTTAATAATGAAAGTGAATTTCACAGTACATTCATTGGATACTCACAGTTCAGCATTACTCTCACCAGAATAGATATAAAAGAAAAATACAAATATTGGATATGAATATCATTTTTAACAATTACAAATTGGTGAATACATTATGCAAAAAATGAACAACTGTCTCTAAATTCACAGTAAAGCACTTCTCCCTTTTAACATGTATTTTCAAA
Source organism: Protopterus annectens (assembly GCF_019279795.1). NCBI lineage: Eukaryota > Metazoa > Chordata > Ceratodontiformes > Protopteridae > Protopterus > Protopterus annectens. Next base: position 1,804,753,686 of record NC_056733.1, on the reverse strand, counting down.
ACCAAGCAAATAGGCAAGTTTAAAAAAAGGAATGTTCAGTTTGTAATATTGAAAAGGTCCTTACTTTACTGGATTTGAATCTTATCAATCATATGACAGACACAATATGCTAATTAGATTTAGTAAGAATGGAATGCCACGGTACACAAAATTCTCAAAGCTGTGACAGGTTACAGAGACACACCATGGAAAATGTTAAAAAAAACTGGAGAAGAGCAGCGTTACAACATACAATATATAATACATGAACTATCCTGCAGGATCACATAAGAAAGGCACAGCAGAAATATTATATAAATATTTCCAAACACTGAATCTAGAAAACATTCTTAAGTTTTGGAAAACAATTAGTGGTATGTTAGGCTATGAAATGTGTACTAATTTCTGTAAGGACACTTATCAGGATGCAAGTAATACCTTTGCAAGTTATCTCTCTCTTCTATAGCAGATAAAATATGACACTGTTGAATGGTAAAGAAATGATTCATCAATAAGATTTAAACAAAGCAAACATATTCTTAATTAATGAGAACATTCTAAGATCATATTATTTTGTAATCACTCAATAAATTATATTACATGGACTGCTATGAGCCCAGCTACATATTCATTAGGTCTCACTGGCAGTCATCTTTTAGAAACGTTTGGGTTTCATCATTAACAGTAAAGTACATTTCAAAGCACATATTGATTTAACTGTTAAAGAGATTAATTACAGTACTTTGCACTTATACCAGGTAAAGTAGGTGTCTGCGTGAAACATAAAATGTGTAGTAGCTACAGCAGTCGTTATAATTAAACTCTTACACAGGTGTTTGGACTGGGATAGTTTAAAAAGTGATGTTCACAAGAAAAAGAAGCCTATACAAAATACTTTAAATTTTCCACACATATTCTAGTAATAAGCATCGTTAACAACTACCTTATCAATAAGGCTTGGTTAACATTAAAAACATAATGACATATCAACATATTGTATTAAGACATAATCTCACATACAACAAATCTTGACCTAGCTTAGATAACATTTCATTTATGGCCAACACCAGATAGGAACTTAAGGACTATCATATTTTCATTATTTAAAAATGTTCCAAATTTACATTTTCAGCAGGAGATGGATCACCTAGGTTCATGTCAGATAGACAATGGAAAAGTCTTCACCCTTGGTTATACAAAATCTGCAAGTGAGTTTAAGAAAGCCACAAAAAGTTCTCTGTTTCAAAAGTGGGTGGTCACTTCAGTATGTGCAATATCATGCAGTATCACTAGTGAAAATAAGTACAAGTCATGAGTTCACTTTTCTTTCACATCATAACACAGTTGGCCTCATGGTTAGAAAGCAAAATATTCTTGCTGCTTCTGATAGTCATTTTATATCTCCCAGTAGAATTGTTATCCATATTCACAAGAAAGAGCACATTCCCAGCTTATTAATGTAAGACATCCAAAGTGACAGTAACACTGGAATGCTCCATCTTATGTTTTTAAAGACTGCTCAGTCCATCTCCACACATAACTTATGCCCATTTTTTTTTTTTTTTTTTTGATTTGTTTGTTTTGTTTGTTTTTTTTTTTTTTTTTGGAAATGGTCTTTTAATCCTATGGTTTCAATAGTAATTAAAATTCCTAAATGAACTAAGCATTAAACATTAATATGAATCACAGAAATGTTCATCTACCAAATGCATATGCTTCAAATGATCACAAAGGGTAAAACCAAAATGATGGTGCCCTTTAATTACATCAGAAAATTGAAAGGATTTTTTTTAATATAATCTGTTATGAATAAAAGGTTAAATTCATTAAGCCTCAAGGCATAGTGAATGTACTTGGAGAAAAATTGTGCAAACTTCATAATAAACAAAAATATAGGTCATAATGCAATAGACGTGAAATAGTGAAACATAACTTTCAGTCTGATAACTCATTCAACAAGTAAAATTAAAATGAATGCCCTGAGGGTCCATACAACATGCTCACTGGCTTGCAGTACAGGATCAAAGAAAACCCAAGTAAACCTGTGTAAATCATATTAAATAAATCTTTAAAATATTAATACATACCTGCCTTATGACAATTGGTTGTACCAGTACCATTTTATAAGGGGGTGGGTGGGTGGCTGTCATAGCATACACGATTTTAGAAACATCAGATTGATCATTATTTTAGGTATGTGGTGCCAATTCACAGCTGAGGAGGGTCAACTGGAGTCTGTTTTAAACACATCAGTGAGACTGGTGATCTAAGCACAAATTGTAGCAAGTCATAATGGAACTTTTCTGAAATAGCATAGAGGATCTGCTTCTGTTTGGTCTGAACAGTGTAGTTAATAAGGCAACATACCATCTTCTGAATATTGTGCTTTTTTATTTTTGAACCAGTAACAGCTCGAGCTGATGAGGACTAAAACTTCATGCTTAACTTGACATTGCTAACATATTCCATACCAGTCTTCAGTGAATATTGATTAAAAGTATTAAATGTCAGTCCAGCAACAATGGTCAGGAGCAGGAGAAAACAATTTGATGAAGACATTACACATCTATCTCACAGGTTAATGTTGGTGCACCAAGAGGCTCTGTTCTGAAGTCACACTTTTCTAGTTTGTTTTTCTTGCCTATGAGAGTAGAAAATGGTCTTTCTATAATCACCAAAGCTGATGATAAAAAGTTAATAAACAATTATTTCAACATGATACCAAAATTCTACAAAATAGACTACAAAAATAATATTCATGGTGTAGTAATAATGGCATCACCTTTATTGCAAAATTGTCATGAGTCTTGACATAAAGTACAGTTATGATTACAAAATGCACTAAAATCATACATAAACTATGATTACAAAAGAAAGTCAAATGACACAAATTAACACCTTCATTAAGGGTACAGGGACAGTGACAGACAATTTATACTTTGAGCCAGTGTATATTTAACCAAGTTGGAAAAATACACTGCAGTACAACAGATTTTAACAAGCAGGTCTGGTCACTAGGCAGAGATTACTGTACAACTGTACACCTCACTGACCTAACCCATTACTTAATACAATGCTGTGTCTTGAAGCTGTGAAACAAGTCATCTGGGACAACTTGAAAAGGCACAATGATTTCTAACTAGAAAGTCTTAATACCTGAAAACCTGAATTATTTGGAAAGGCTTTAGAAACTGTCGTATCTTATAACTTGCAAGTTAATTAGAGGAGATCTAATTATGGTCCATAAATTAATGCCTAACCTTGTTCAGTCTGCAAGGTTATTCTTGTAGCTATAATAAGAAAAAGAAAATAAAACAATATCAAACACCAAAACAGAGATAGTATGCATTTCTTGAATTAAATACTTTCAGTATTTAAAGTTAATTCAAGAAATGCATACTATCTATATTTTGGTGTTTGTTATTGTTTTATTTTACTTTTTTGTCTGAAATTATGATGCTGTGTAGCTTGCACTAACATTTGTGTTAGTCTTGTGTAATGAACTCATCCTGCTCTCCAGTCAAATCCCAAGTGGTGCGGAAAATGCAGAGGTGGGGTGCGGGAGGGTGAAATAAAATGGCGACTTGGATGATAGTGAATATCACATTTCTGTGGTTCTTTGAAATGTTATCAATTAATGCATTGTTTTGAATGGTATGTATTGTATACGTAACTAGGAGGACTTAGCATGTGACTAAAGTAACAAATAAAACAATGAACTGAGACCAGTAGCCAACAGTTCTTCAGCTGAGCCTAAAACTTGAATGTGGAGGCAGCTAGACCAAGAACAAACCAGAACGTATTTTACTGCTTTGCTATGGCAGAGTTGGTTAGCCCTCAAGACACTTTTTTTGTGTTTATAGGGATCTTTAATACAATTTAAAAGAGAATTTAATAAAAGATATATGCTGCATTCACTGCATGTAATGAGTGTGATGTCTGTAAAGTAAAGGAAATATGATGTAAATTACATGATTAATGAAAAGAACTGTCTAGTTATTTATATACTTAAGTTTTCATTACACTAAAGCTAATAAAGTTCTCCCAGTTCACATAAACAAATTTGAATGTGATTGGCCACAAGACTATTTTGTGTATCCAGTCAGTTTTCTGTGCCTGTATAAAATCCACCTGATTCTACACTTCTTCGGTCATTCCGACAGAGCTCACAGACACTGGCAGCATTTTTCAAGAGAGTTTGTCTTGAATCCAGCAGAATCTTTACACAAAATAAGTACTTGTGGTAATCCGTGAACTTGCATAAATTATGCTGACCATGCTGCTGTTGCTATATTTCATATTAGTTTTAGTGCTCCATTGCACTTTATTATTGTAATTATTGACTTATTTGCTAACTCCTACACTGCTGAGTCATTTTTGTTAGAGTGCTTCATATTTTAATCAGTCGTCTGTAGGCAAAATCTTATACCATATCCTTGCAAGCTATAAGTCCCAATATGTGACTCAGGAAAACCATAACACATCCTTAAACTTTCTGGAGACATTCACTATTTAACCCAATACCATATTCATTGGTAACTTTAACTATCCCCACCATAAAATGAGAATGATACACAACCCCAGACATTTAGGTCTAAAGATCTCTAGACTTTGTTACACCAAACAATCCGGACCAGACAGCCCATATGCCCACTAGGGTCCTGTACATACTGGGTGTGGTCCTCACTGACAAGAATGAATATTGCACCCAAACTCCCAGTATAATGTCCTCTTGGGTAAGGTCAAACCATAACACTGTCTCCTTTGCACCAAAAGTAAAACCTAAGGTCCCTGCTAACCCTGGAACATTTAAGAACTATTACAAGGCAAACTTCCTGCTCTTAACTGTAACCTGGCAAAATGTCAAGACCTCCCACAAACCCTGAGTGCACTGTTGCCTATACAGAGTAGTTCAGAGAGACCCTATATAATCATGTTAATAGATGCACAGAGACAGTTGTGCTTACCCAAAATATGCATGGAACAAACACAGAATAAACACAAAAAAAAAAAAAAAAAAAAACAAGCCAACCTGGTGGAATATCCAACATCAACAGGTTGTGTAACAAAATGAAGAAAGTCACGGCAAAACATAATAAAAACCCCTTTATCGATCTAAACAAGCAATGCAGAGGTCAACTCAAGTCTACCAAAGCCAAATCTGAGCTAAAAATAGCTTCCCAGGCCAAGGACAACTACAGACCTTCTTTAGCTATGCCTACAACCTCAAAGGCATTACACAACAATCTGCAGAACTAAATTGTTAATGAAGCCTCCTAGATATATTTATATATATATAAAACTATATCAGATATTTGCCCATATGTAGCAAATATATGGTAGATCAATTGGCTGACAAATTCAGCTCCATTTTTACCTCTTTCTCTCTCAAGTCAATCCTCAGGAAATACCATGAAATATAGCCCTCCCAATTATCACTACAGAGCAGGCCCTTGATGTGTTTTTTTTTTTCAAATAACATTTTATTTTATTTCACAAATAACAAAGCATTACAAAAAAAAACTTTGACTGAGTAACACAGCAATACATGCCAGAGTGAACATGAAAAACAAAAAGAAAGAAATAAACTACCTATACCTAAAAACTAACTAATTTATATACAAAATTTACAAGCAAAGGTGCTACCAGACAAATAAATTCCATTAGAAAGGAAAATACAAAGTTATGAGGGATATCAGTGGATCTCCAAGTGTGACAAGGGGGAAAGACCTCTACAGTAATCAAGATGATAAGGTATGAGATGGATTACTCGCAAAGAATTTGGTCAAGTAAACATTTCCATAATTTTTCAAAGTAGACTTTCTTTTGGGCTCATTTATGATAAACTTTTGTGCAGAGATATATTTTACTGCCATCTCCTTAAAACCCTTCCAGCAAAGTTTAGTGCAATCCATCCAGTTTTTAGTGATGTATAATTTGATAAGAGAGCAGAGAGTGATTATAACATGGAGTTTTAACTTGGGTAGCTTAGTGATGGGGATATGGAGAATGGCTGTTTCCCAGTAAAGGGTAGATTTGTGATAGCCCATTTTCTCAAGAAGTACTTTTAAAGAACACCAAAGTTTGTGGGTATGTTTGCAGAACCAAAGAATATGAATGAGATCAGTATTTGGAAAAGAACAAGTACATGAAGGAGAGATTTTGGGGTCAAAATGATTGAGCAGTGAGGGCGTGTAGTAAGAGCTATTACTGATCATCAGTTGTGTGTAGATGAGTTTTTTGAAAGGGGAAAGTTCTGTGGTAATTTTTATAGCAGAAAGCTTTTGATCCTCCATAATACGGGTTCCTTGATTGTCCCAGTAGCTAGAGAAAAGGCAGTCTGAGTTATGTAGTATAGAGTTCAATAAACTGTAGGATCTAGAGAGCATTTTCTCAGGACTCGAAACAGTAGATATAATTTCACAGAGCCTGTTGATTTCCCGAGGACTGGTAGAAAAATTAGCAAATTGTGATGAGATTAACTCTCTTAATTGTCAGAGAATGACTGTGTATTTATTGTTGGTTTTAAGAATTAGTTGTAACTCAGAAAGAGTTTTCGCCTTGTATTTGAGAATATCCCATACCGTAATATCTTTAATAAGAGGAAAGTCAGTGAGATTTACCATTCTATTATTGATCTTGATGTTCGGATTAAGATGAAGGGGCTGGAGCAGAGGTAGAGTATTTTCAAGGTTAATAACCTTTATCAGTTTTTGGAATAGTCTGATCTTATGTTTTAGGGTATTAGATAATTTGGAATTCTTAATGGCAGTTGGGGATAAAAATGGGATAGCTTTTGGGTTAATTTTTTTAGTAACGATGTGGTGATACTATATTTTCATCCAAGAAGGGGACAGAGTATAAACTTCCCAATTAATATTTGAAATAGTCAGGATTCTATTAGCACAGATAATCATGTAGTAGAGTTGGAAGTTTGGAAGACTTAGCCCACCTTTTGCCTTCGGGTAAGCTAACTTGGAGTAAGATATCCTAACTGCTTTAGGAAACCAAATGAATTTGGCTAATTCTTTATTAATTTTGGAGAATAGATTATTGGAGACAATCAGATTTGATGGGTTAAACTGGTAGAGAAGTCTGGGCAAGACATTAATTTTTCACTATTGCGGCCTTGGATAGAAAGGACAGGTTCATGAGTTTCCATCTGTGGAGGTCCTGTTGTATTTTAGACCATGTTCTAAGTAAATTGTTTTGAAGCATGGAGGCTTGATTATGCTCAAAGTGTATTCCAAGGTAATTAAGGTGGCAAGTTGTTTGAAAAGGAGAGTCTGGAAAGTAGTTAGATTTATGACCATCAAGATTAATTGGAAAAATGTGTGATTTCTTATGATTGATCTGATAATCTGAAGCCTTAGATAACTTATTGATAGTGTTTATGATTTTACATAGGTCTGTGTTGGGATATTGAAAACATAGATTAAGGTCGTCAGCAAAAGCAGAAAACATTATATTAGTATTTAAGACTTTGGGATTTGAGTGATAGGTGTTTTGGGCAATAAATAGGAAAAAGGGTTCAATGAAGATATTAAAGAGAAAGGGGGGAAGTGAACATCCTTGTCTTGTTCCGTTCATAATCCTAATTGAGCTGGAAATTATTTTGTTTACATGTAGATAGGTATAAGAATTTGTATATAGTAGTCTAATCATATCAGAAAAAGCTTTAGGTATGCTAAAATGGGATAAGGTTGAGAATACAAAGTCCCAATTAACTCTATCAAATGCTTTGGAAGCATCTAATGTTAAGGCATAGATTGGATTTTTATCTTTTTTTGTAAACTGTATTGGGGAATCAAGAGATAGAGTGTTGTCCCAAGTGTGCCTGTGACTCATAAAACCTGCTTGGTCAGGGGATATTATGGAGGGCAAGATTTTTTTAAGTCTGTTTGCTAAAATAGCGGAGAAGATTTTTATATTAACGTTTATTAATGAAATGGGTCTATAGTTGTGGGGATCAGCTCTGTCTTGCTTGTTTTTTAGGATCAGGATTGTTTTCGAGTTATTCCAATGTAAGTCAGTGATACCATTTTCTATAATGAAATTAAAAACCTTTAAAAGAATAGAGGAGATTCTTAGATTAAAGATTCTAAAGAAGTTGGTAGTGAAGCCATCAGGGCCAGAAGATTTGCCTAGTTTGAAGTTATTAATAACATTTTGAATTTCTTGGAGCTCCAGAGGCGCGGATAGCAAAGATCTTTAGTTATGTAGGGAGGGAAAGTTAATAGAATTCAAAAATGTCACCATGTGAGACTTAAGGGTGTTAGATTCCTTCCTACCATAAACCTCCGAGTAAAAAGAATGGAACAATTGGATTATTTCAGTGTCCGATTTATAAATTTTATTTTGGTAATGTAAGATAGAGATTCTGGGAGCACACTGGTTGTTTTTTATTATTCTTGCAAGAGTTTTAGAGGGGGGTTGCACCCATTCAGAGTAGGTTGCAATAAGTTTTTGTTCTTGCAGGGAATAATTTTGTGTATGGAGTTCTAGTTATTCTTTTTGAGTAGCATCGATCAACTTGTCTATCCTGAGGTCTGAACCAATTCTCTGTTTCTTTTCTAATATGGATAAGTTTAAGATCAGATTAGTTTCTTTCTCTTTGTTAAGTTTTTTAAAGAAGGAAGCCTTGTTGATCAAAAGACCTCTCAGTTTAGCTTTGCAGGCTGCCCATTGAATATCTGGAGGAAATGGGGATGTTTTAAGACTAATGTCTAAGTCTGCTAGCATGTCATTAATGTCTTTGATTATATCTCTGTTACACAATCTATTATTGTTTAGGGTCCAGTTAGCATATAAGGGAGCTGAAGGCATGAACATAATTTTGACGGAAATCCTTGCGTGATCTGAAAGAAATCTAGGTTCTGCGCTAAAGTTGATCCTAAACTTTGACATGTGGTTCGAAATTAAGAAGAAGTCTAAACGTGACCACAAATGATAGCATTTGGAATAATATGTGTAGGTATTTTCTTTGGTCGAGATGTCACTAAAAGAGATAGGATCAATAAGATTGAAGTCTGAGATTAGTTCCTCAAGGGCTACAGAGGCTTGGAAATTGTACAAGGAAGAGCTACTAGTGCGATCTATGCAGGGATCTATTACTGCATTCCAATCACCACCTAATATGAACAAGTAGTTTTGGAAAGAGCAAAGAATATTGTAAATTTCCAATATAAAGACTTGTTGAGAACATGGTCCAGATATATTGATAAAAAGAACTGGTTTGGAGGAGCACGGGAGTAAAGATGTAAAATAGCACCATCTATCATTTTTATCCAATTTAACATCATTAATTACCCCCTGAAATTCTTTCTTAATTATAATGGCCACTCCCTTTGAGTTGGAGCTATACCCTGCAGCTATGATGGATCTAATCCAATTTCTTTTAGTTTCTTTCTCCCATTCTTCCTTGAGCATATGTGTTTCCTGTATAAAACAGATATTAGTCTGGGATTTAAAAACAAGGTGAAGTAGCAACTTTTTCTTAGCTCTTTTTTGTAGACCTCTTATGTTCCACGAATTAATAGACCAAGCCATATTCACTGATTAATGAATGTTAAAGAGTATGGTATTTGATTGAAAATTTTGTTCAGATAGGGTGACGATAACCTATAAGGGAAGAAGATGGCAAGTAAAATTGAGTAAGCAGCGAGGGAGGAGATCCACATCAAACTTTTAACCTTCAGATGTTTACTAACAACAGTAAAGGTAGCACAGTACTTCTTCTGACTTAACCCGGTGCCTACCCACCCGAAACCCCTAGGTGAAGAAGTACAATAACAAACAGATGGTGAGAACAACATTACTATACATATGTACACACTAATGTTCATCCAGACATCAACCATCATTGAACACACCTACAATGCACTTACGAGCTTCCACAAAATTTAGAGGTCAGGACAAGTGGGGAAAATACAAGTAATCCTAAAATTGTTGGGAGGAGAGACATTAATCTAGTTATTAGTTAAAGCTCTTTAGTTAATGCAAAGTAAAAGAACACAAAGAATCCACCAAATATAATTCCCCAAGTAATAAAACTGGGAGGGAGAGTCATATAGGAGAATAGTAAGCAACTGAACATTTAAAGCAGAAACAAGAAACGAAATCCAATCAATTATATAAGTCAGCACAAAAAAATTAAAAGCACTACACACTCACAAACGCCGCTTGAGTACCTTGTTCCCCATTGGCCCTTTTTTTCAATTATAAAGGAATTCCCAATACTATTCTAGCATGTCCAAAGGTCAGTTGTGAATCTCCTCTCCGGTCCAGCTGGTGAATCTGGGAATCTTGAGGCAATGTTACAACTGCCTCATGTACACAGACAACCCTCTCCTCCTTCCAACAAATTCCAACACATGTGAGATATGCAACCATATAGCCAAACTGGAGGCTAAGCTCACTCAACTCAGTACTGGCGTAACCAGTCAGGAGGAGAAGGAAACCACACTCACTACAATTCCAGTCTCACATAGACCTACCATGACAGCAAACCAAACACATAAACACACAAAAACATACTCGGAGGCTCTAAATAAAAATCTGCCTAAGCAGCAGAGACCTCCAAAGCAGACACCCAAGCAACCGCTACCCCAAAACAAAACACATGCAACACATAGCTCACAAAGCCAGTGTGCAGAACAGTCACAGCCCTTAAGGCTAAACAACACACCTGATACACTTGTAATAGGTGACTCTATCGTCAGGCACACTGACGTCCCGCTCACCAGGTTGAACAAGGAGAAGGTCACGGTGAGTTGCCTATCGGGCGCTAGGATCCGCCACATAACACAAGCACTCAGGTCACTCCAAGGCAAGTACAAATATGACTCAGTCATTGTCCATGCTGGTGTGAATGACCTGAGACGTACCTCCCTGGACTACATGAAAAGAGACATAGAGGAGCTCTCTGAGCATGTAGCCCAGGCCGGTATGACCCTGACCTTGAGTAGCATCTTACCCTCACCAAGAATGATGCCACAATATGAAGACAAGATGATCAATTTCAACAATTGGCTTAAGTATTGGTGTCATTCAAAGGGGATCCAATGCCTGTCAGCCTGGGATGACATGCTCAACAAGCCACGATGCTTCGCTAGGGACAGCTTGCATCTGTCACCCCTGGGCTTTTGGATATTGGAAAGGCTCTTGCTACCCCCATAGTGCCATTTTTAGGCAAGGCTCAAAAGACAAACCCACCTCCATAGGTATCACAAGGGATAAGAAACTAAGAGTAATGCTACTCAATGCCAGAAGTCTAAACCTCAAGATGTACGTACTCGAAACTCTCCTTAGTATGGAGAACATTGATATCTGTGCAGTAACAGAAACCTGGTTCAAGGCTCCCGAGAGCACCCCAGCACTACCAGGTTATACCTCATACCATGCTTTTCAGCCCCAAAACTTGAACCAAACCACAAAAGGAGGGGGAGTATCAATATTCGTCAAAGATACCCACACCTCCAGGTTGGTGGCACAGCGCAAAGCATCAGAGACTATCCATGTGCAACTAACAGTGGGTAAAACTGCCTTCCAGTTTATAGCTTGCTACAGACCACCCTTCCAAACCCAGGAACCTCACTCGGCCTTCCTGAGAACACTGGAAAATATGAAGGTCTCTCCAAACACCATTATATTGGGCGACTTCAACTACCCAAACATAGACTGGGAGCATTACTCTAGCTCCAACACCCTAGCTCAAAGGTTCCTAGAATTAATAAACTCAAATGCTATGGAACAACTTGTTACCACTCCCAAAAGAGGGGAAAACATACTGGACCTGATCATCACTAACATGGGGACTCTATGCTCCAGACCAGAAGTGTATCCCTCACTGGTAAGATCAGACCATAAACTAATCTCACTTGATATTCACATCCCAACCCCACCCCCTGCCCAGAAAACCACAGTGAAAAACTTCTCTAAAGCAAATTTCACACTCCTCAAAACCGAGGTGGAATCCTTCAAAGCCCCCGGGCCTGTGGAAAATACAGCCCAGACCGCAGAATCCTTTATAAACGCATTCTATGAACACCTTCAGGAATGCATGGATCATGCAAACCCAAATAAAACCAAGACCCAATCCTCCAAAGGCAGACATCCTATCTGGTGGACCCCAGCCATGAACAAACTATACAATAGAAGGAGGAAGCTACTACATGATAGAGCAAAATCCCAAAAAGGGAAAGCATCTCTGACCAGTATTAGCAAAAAACTACGGGCACTCATAAAATCATCTAAGGCCAGCTTCGAAAGAAAAATTGCACAGGACACCAAGGATAATCACAAGGCTTTCTTTAGTTATGTTAGGAACCTGGGTGGGAATTCCCAGATATGCTCAAAATTAGTCCAAAATGACAAAAAATACACCGAACCCACAGACATTGCCAACATCCTAGCTGACAGGTTCAGCGCAAACTCCCCCCCCCCCCCACCAAAAGGGCAAATATCTATCCCAGCAGAGTGCTGCCCTTTGACATCTCAGATGCTCAGGTAAGAGCCGCTCTCTCCAAAGCAAAAATCACAGCATCAATCGGACCAGACAGTGTCCCGGGCTGTGTCCTACATGAACTCCAAGAAGAGCTAAACACAAATATAAAACTACTGTTCAATCTCAGCCTTACTGCAGGATATGTACCCAAAGAGTGGCGTACAGCAACAGTGGTCCCTCTCCACAAAGGTTGTGCCTCAACATATCCTGGAAACTATCACCCCATAAGCCTGACTAGTTTGGTCTGCAAAGCTGTGGAAAGGACCATCATGGACCTCATAAATAAAGATATAGGGGACCTACAGACACTGGATCCTACCCAGTTCAGCTTTGTTAAGGGCAGATCCTGCCTCTTAAACCTGGTTGATTTCTTTGAAAGAGTCACCAAGGCCATTGACGAGGGGAAGGTGGTCCACACAGCCTACCTGGACCTCGCAAAAGCCTTCGATACAATACCCTACTCGGGCATTATAGATAAGCTCACCAGCTTAAATATAAACCCCTATGTCACTAGATGGGTTGCAAACTGGCTCAAGGACAGAACCCACATGGTTAGAAATGCTGGAGCCATGTCAGACTCCAAACCTGTTACAAGTGGCATCCCACAAGGCTCAGTCCTGGGACCTCTCTTGTTCGGTATATATTTCTTGGAGGTACAGGCCAACACGGAAGGACTGTGGCTGACCAAGTTCGCAGATGACTGCAAACTGGGCGCCATAATTGACTCCAGCCGACACAAGCATCCTCCAAAAGGGCCTCATAGAAACAGACAACTGGTGCCAGAGCCATGGCCTCAAGCTAAACGCCAAAAAGTGTATAGTCATCCCCTTTGGCAAAAACAAAGTGTCCACAAATTACCACATAGGTGGTAATCCATTAAGTACAGAATAAGTAATTAGTGACCTGGGGATCCAAGTTGATAGCAATCTCTCATTTGACAACCACGTGGCCAAAGTGGTTAGAAGAACATTTTATATAGCCCACCTAATCATGAAGGGATTCACATCTAGATCAGGGGAGGTCATCGTGCATCTTTACTCATCCCTCATCCCTCATCAGGCCCATAATTGAGTACAATGCCCCTTTTGGGATGTACCTTACCAGACACCTGCAGCAACTGGAAAGACCCCAAAAGTACCTCACCAAGAGGATCAAAGGGCTCAAACAGATGCCATATGCTGCCCAGTTAAAGAAACTCCAGCTCTATTCAGTGGCATACCACCTGCTCAGAGGCGATCTGTGCCTGACGTATAAAGCCATGTCCAACCCGGAATTAATGGACATGCTGCACCTCAGAAAATCCAAATCCCATCGAGCTACGTGCTCGAGAGACTTGAACCTCAGCACTGAAATAAATAGGACATGCTGGAGAGACAGATTCATAACCCAGAGGCTCCCTTCACTCTGGAATAAAATCCCAGTCCAGGTTAGGCAGAGTCCGTCATTGACTCTCTTCAAGAGGAATCTTGATGAGTGGATGGGAGATCGTAGGTTTACCCTGGGTATCACTTCTGTGTCACTGTTAGACAGAGGCACAGTATACTAACCTCAAAAAAGGGCATAGCAAAATTAATTTAAATGGGTGGCGAAAGCCAAACACACTCTGGCTAGGCTTATAAATGCCCTAGGGCAGATAGCCTAGTATGAACCTATGAACCTATGAATATGTGCAAGTAGCCACGATATATAAAGAGAAAAATATAGTGTTAGAGAAGTGAGTAGTGTAAAATTAAAAAATATAGTTATAAAAAGCAGTATAAAAAAAGACAACATCCACATAATCTTACAAAGATCTAAAATGAAGAAAGTTATGATAAGTGACCTTCACTGGAGATCTTAAAGCATAGACCCAAAGCATATTGGTGTACTGGAAGAGTCTAAATATGACAAATGACACCTTAAAGACAATAATAGATCAAACATTAAGATAACTAGTGCCGGTGTGTCAGCAGTGTGTTGTGCTTGCACTAAGATGTCTCAAAAGGGAGCATTTTCTTCTGAGACGAAAGAGTTGAACAGGACTTGCCTGAACACATAAGGTGATTTGTCAAAGGTAGGGTTGACAGCAGCAATCAGAAACCAGAAGAGTCCCCTAAAATTAGCTAAAAGTGTTGGCGTGTGTGTGGGCTAGTGATTACTAAAAACATCACAAACAACAGCAAAAAAATAAAACAGGATATAAACCAACATGTTGTAGTTTCTCATGTCCTTTGTATCAGAAGGGAAGCGACCGTATGAATGACTATGTTTACATAAGTGACACCAGAGCATTCCAGGTCTGACAAAAATAAAGTTGGATTAAATCATGGTATACCACGAATGCATAAACAATCCATCTAATTTCAACTATAATGGACAAAATCTTAAAGCTAATGTGAGGAGTATACATGTACTAAATTACAAGGTGAAACTGAGTAACAACAACCAGAGTGGTGCATCAGTCATAAAGTCCTCGGAGACAGCTGTTGCAGCAAATCCTGGTGATAGATATAACAATGATAATTATAATATACACTGAGGCTCGATGACCAGTAGTAAGTAGTTGATAAATGACTAAATTAGCTGTTGTGAAGACACCAGATCTTGAAGATATGCAGACTGTACAAGATGCTGATCGGGACAGAAAAACAAGAGAAGCCAATCACAAGTGTATAATAATCTTGCAGGCTGAGATGTTGTAAGCACGTAGGTGCGTGACCGACAGTTTGCGAGTGGCTGCATTTAACATGCAAGAAGCGTAAAATGACTGAGGTGACCAAAACTGAACAAGTAGTTGAAATCATACCTGAAGTGATTCCAATGCTTCACAACTAAAGGAACCCCTCAACTTGGAGGTAAAGCTTGCAGAAGAAAAAAAAAACACAAATGTTTTAAAAGTCTAAGAGAACAGCATCTGCAATGCTATGATTCTGTACATGCTCTGCACATGGATAATTTGTGATCCTGAATAGGACATGAACTGCAAAACCTGTTGCAGAATGACGTCTGCTCTGTATTAAATTCCCAGACGTTGATTATTACAATTTCCCAACTATCCACTGCTATAAGAATTTAACTGATTAAATTTCTTATCAACTGATTGTTACGTTAAACTATGTCCTCACTCAATATACATTACCTATTAAATACAACCAAAAACATCGAATTTTGTCACCACCTTGTTTACTTTGTAATTCAGTCTGTCCCAACCTAGCATATGAGCTTAGGTACCACTTATTATGTTATAAACCTAAAGTCACAAGTTATAAGCTACAAGCGTAGCCTTAAACAACCGTTACAACTAATTATGTATGCTAAAAAGTAAATGTAACCAAGATAAAAATACTATACATAATGTGAGAGATTCAACTATACTGTGTATGACCCGTGGAAGAGAATATTGGAGCTTGTAACCCCAGGCCTCCACTGAGGAAAACCCAATTGGACTTTCCCAGTCAACAAAAGAAGAAAGCTAAAAGATCAACCACAACCAGAAAAATTCACTAGTTATAATAACAAACATGGAAAGCCATTCATTAAGTATACCAAAAGCTATCCTGTATTATGACTGTAAACGAATCACTGTTGCTGATTTAGAATAGCCTTTCATTAATACAATCTGAACCTAAATTACTCAAAAATATCCCTTGATAGGTATTATTTAGAGTGAGAGAGTTATTTATATTTAGTGTTTTTATGCAAACTTTTCTCTAATTTAGCAATAGTTTTCTCTTGTCAGAATGTGTCATCCATTAGATGTCTGCAATAAGAAATACCATTCACTAGTATTTAGAGATGATCCAAAGCTTGGTTGAGCAATGAGCAAACAAAAAAACTGCATTATTGTTGTATTTGGGCTTCTCTCTTCATGCAATGATGTTCTGGGTTGGAGGACAATGCTTAATGCAAATGGGACATATAACCGCTTACACGGGTTTATAAACCCGAGGCAGAGACAAAAAACTAATTCGTAGCTTTGTTAGCTCTATTATCGCTATGAGCAGAGGGAAAGCTTCTATATGTGAACACCGGGAAGTCGCATGGCAAGGAATAACCCCCTAGGAAACGAAATCAGGCAAGAAGGTTCCTAGCTTTATGAGAAGTAGCTTTAAAGCAAACATTATCAGTACAAAAATCATCCACAATTGAAGGGCGAACTAGCCGCTGGAAGAGTGAACAGGAACAGCTCTGAGTTATCCGGTGAGTAAAAAGACCACACAGAAGACTTGGTTGCTGAGGCTTTTAAGATCTTGGTAGACTACAGCTCCGGAGTCTTGTTGAAAGCTTTAAGGAAAGCATATTTTGCCTCGTTTGGAGAGCTGGCTGCATATCTTGTACCATTATTGGAGAAAATTAAAGTGTAGGAAAGCGCATTTGGAATCTGATGTTTTTTTTAATTAGGTCAGCACAAAAAGGAGCCAACTTTTGTCTGTTTTCTTTGATGGAGAGAGGTAAGTCTTGTGAAAAGGATAATTTATGGTTATTCCATGTGAAGGATTTGTGTTTTTTGGCAGCGTTTAAGATTTTTTGAGCATCTTGAAAATTGAGTAGTCTTGTATAGAATTGACGGGAGCTGAGGAGTATTGATGCTTGTGCATGGCACGGTGTGCTCTCTCAATTGTGATGACAGTAGGACATCCATCCAGATGCAAGAGTGACTCAAAAATCTGTTTAGATGTGTTTAGCAGGGCTTGATTATCATAGTTCTCCAGGAGCCCTCTGATTAAAATGTTGTTGCGTCGACTTCTAGCCTCAAGGTCAGTTCATTTTTGTTGAAGGTCAGCTAGAGATGTTGTTTTGGCATGGAGATCATCAAACAAAGTCTGAATTTGAGATTCATTAGATTGGGTTTTGTGTTCCAGGGTATCCACTCTATCAACGATTTGATTAATAGATTTTTCCAGATTAGTGAGTTGTTCCGAAAAACCTTGTATGGCAAGATGAATGGGTTGAAGGGCCTGTTTAAGTTCATCCATGTGGAAATTAGAATCAGCCTTGGTTTTAGCATTGGATTTACTTGACTCTGAGAGTTGCTTATTGATTTTCTGTCTTTTAGAGGCTACTTCTTCTTCCAGAGAGAAGATTGCTGAAAGTTTTGCTTTTGTAGTTTGTGTCTCCATAGTGTCAGGCTCGTTAGCCATGCTTAACTGCTTAGCCCTGGAGTAATGGGAGAACAGAGGATGAAATCAGGCCCTTCAAATGCACGTGGCTGAAGCTCTAGGAAAAAACTGTAGGATATATACAATAGTTTGGATCCTGAAAGGACAAATACGCCAAAATCCTAGAGTGATGATAATGAAGCAGATCTACCTTTCTTAAATTCGAGGCTGCAGAATCTTAGAAGTAGAGATATTCCTTAGAAGATGCAATTGAGGTAGGGAGCTTTGTGCATATGGTGCACACTAGACAACCACCATTTTGGAATCTGACCTTGATGTGTTGTCCAAGGCTAAGAATATCACATTGCTGGGTCCCAGAAATATCCTGGGATGCCTCCTAAATAGCATGGAACACAACATTTTAGGGCTACTAGAGTCAATATTTAACTATAATCTCCAGAAAACCTTCACACCACATAAATAGTGAACTGCAACAGACATCCCTCTTCACTAGATTGGTCCATCTTTGGACCCTAGTAACTACAGATTCATAAGTGTCACTAGTCTCATATGCACAGCCATGGAAACAATTATCATTGAAATAATTAACAATGACATAAGACATCTTCGGACACTGGATCCAACCAATTTTGGTTACATCAAAGGCAGTTCATGCCTACTCAACCAGGTGGACTGTGGACTTCTTTGAGATGGTCACCAAAACAATGAACGAGGGCAAAATGTTGTATACTGCCTACCTTTTTATGGCTAAGGCATTTGATACAGTACCCCATTCAAGCATTCTAGACAAACTCATGAAATTGGGTATTATCCCTTTTGTCACCCACTGGAGAGCAGGTGGCTGTTATATAGGACCCAAGAAACTAGGATTAGAGAGTCCATATCAACAATTGTGCTGGTCACTAGCTGAGTTCTTTGGGGCTCTGTGCTAGGTCCACCCCTTTTTGGCATCTACTTTTCTGAAGACAAGGCCAATGGCTGACCAAGTTTGCAAGCAATTGCAAACTAGGTGCTGTCATATAATCCCCCAAGACACTAACATCATCCGAGAAGGGCTGACTCAGACAAACAACTGGTACCAGAGCCAGTGTCTAAAACTCAATGCCAATAAATGTTTAATAGTATCCTTCAGAATGTTGGCTACCCATGGAAACTACCTCATTGATAACACACCCATAAGAGTAGACCTTGTAGTCAGGAATTTGGGGAGGCATATAGACAGTAAACCTGGCCTTCAACCATTCTGTTTCTAGTGAGAAAACCATTCTATAGTGAACAACTTATAAGCAGCAGTAAGGCATCTAGGTCCAAGGAAATCATCATTCCACTGTATTCAGCCCTCATCAGTCCAATCCTGCAGTATAGTGCCCTTTTCTGTATGCAACTGACTAGGCACATTTAAAAACTGGATTGTCTACTGAGATTCCTCAGGAAAAAAACATACAAGGCATAAACAACACATGTTTTGCCTCAAATCATTGTCCATGTACTCAGTCTCCTACAGAGGGGTGATCTATGCCTAGTATACAAGGCATCCTTAAATCCCACTCTGATGGACCTTCTACATAGCCAAAATAAAAAGTAGCATTAACATTACCTGATCAAGGACTTAAGACTTTCTTATTGCATAAATAGGACATGTTGGAGGGGCAGGTATGTGTCTCAGACACTGCCCCTTCACTGTAACAGGTTTCTCATCCATATGAAGCGGAGTTTTCCCCCAACACAAGTGAAGAATAACTTAAACCAGTAAATATGGAATCTGAAATTCTTCCCTGGTATGGCTCCTATATCCCCGAAAAACAAAGGCAACTTGTAAATGCCTGCCCACCCATGGCTAAGCCTACATATAGCCCTTAGACTAATTGTAAGGTTCCTAAAACTTGTTAGATACAGAATTATTACTGAAATGTTGCCACATTGCTGAAGCATTTGACACTAGGCTATCATACATTAACTGGCATTGCCTCTGTCACCTTCCCCTCAATGAAGCAGTACAAAAATTCAACCAGATTTTCCTTGGCACTCTTAACTCTCTAGCACCCATAAGGAAAATTAGGATAAAAGCTGCCTACACTGCCTGGCTTACAAAAGATACTTGCTCCCTTATGCATAAAAGAGATAGTGTCTGGAAATCCTGGCTTAAAACCAAATCATCACTTCTCCAAAATTACAAAGAACTCAGAAACCTTACAAAAAACAAATAAAAATATTTCACCCAGGAAACTCTACTACCCCTAACCCCTACCCAAATAACACCACCCAAGAAACTGCCACTCTTATTAACAATTACTTTATACACTCTGTCCACAAACTTACTCAAACAGATTACATCTCCAATCCGCCGACCATTTCACCTGTTCCAACCAACAGCACGCTCTTGTCTCTGAAACCAGTTTCCACTGCCTACAACAAATCACACCTGGTCAAACTTAAACCTTATTCTCCCTCTACTAATCACTAACCTCCCCTCTTCCTCAAGTTTGTCACTGATGCTATAGCCTACTCTATCTCTCTATTAATAAACAGATCCATTCAAGAAGCCACAGTCCCCAATATAGGGAAATCTTCTTGTAAAATACCATTTCATAAAGGTGAGAATTCCACTGACCTCTCTAATTTTGGACCCTTAGCTATTCTTTCCCCACTCTCTAAAATCCTTGAAGAATGCATTCATACTCAGCTTCTCAAACCATTAATCCATGCAAATCTTTTGACTCCCACCCAACATGGGTTTAGGCCAAACCACAGTACTGCTACTGCCCTTCTATCTTTTACTCATACTGTTGCTGAAACTAGAAACAACAACCAACTTGTATCTTGAATATTTCTTGACCTCTCTAAAGCCTTCAATACAGTATCTCAATCTAAACTACTAACCAAACCTTCCAAGCTCAACCTCTCTACTTCCAGTCTTAACTGATTCTCCGGTTACCTCACCAATAGGCTACAACCTGTGCAATGGCACTCTTCCTGCTCCCCCTTCCTACCTATCGAATCTGGATCCCCCAGAGCTCTATCCTGCGGTCCCTTCTGTTCAATATCTTTACTAACAACCTCCATACATCCTGCAGCCACTCTTCACTTATACAATATGCAGACGACTCTACACTTCTCTCCTTCTCTGGCATCTCTCACCTCCGCACATATACCTAAAACTCCTTCCTGTCCATTGAAATATAGCTTTCTCAAAATCAGCTTATCCTAAATAAAAAAAAAAAAAACTCCTTCTCTTCTTCCCTTGATCTCTATCCCATCACAAATCCACCTTTACCATCACATTCCTTGACAACACTACCATTAAAGAAAAACCTCACACTAAACTACTGGGCACCATAATCGATCGGTGATCAATTAAAATTCAACCTTCATATTCAACTGAGTATAAAAAAAAAAATCATTAAAAATTTGGATTACTTTATAGAAATAAGAAATTCTTTACCTCTGACTTTAAACCTTCTTTGGCTCAAGCATTCCTCTACCGTGCCTACTCTGCAGCTCCAATCCTCACAAACATACAATCTGCATTACTCTCTAAGCTTGAAGAAGCTTATAACAAAATAGCTAGATTTGCCAGAAACCTACCTTACAAATCTCACCACTGCCATGCAATAAAAAAGCTAAACTGGCTAGAATTTCCCTAACAACTGCTACTATCACAGCCACAAATCACACATTTGATGTACTACAAACCTACTGCCTGCCCCTTCCTATCCTCCCTTGTATGCTTCTATACTTCCAGTCATCCTCTTCATAGGTCCAATCAACATCTCCTTGATATCTACAAACCCAATAAAATCACTGGCACACTCCTATACAAATGCTCAGTGTCCCAGGCCTGGAGCAAACTCTCATCTTATGTTAGAAATATCTCAAAACCAAAACATTTCAAATAAAGAGTTAAATACTCCCTATTCAACACATGGCTCTGCTCTGGTCAAGACCTGACCTACCCCACGCCGCCCTCTGTCTCATTCCGCCACCTTATTTTTTCCCTCATTTCTTCTCATTGTGATAACTCCCTTCTCTCTACTTCTCTTTCATACAGATGCCATGCCACACTTTCATGTACAGCTACATTCTATGTAAATATGTATATTTTATTTTTGTAACCACAATTTATGTAAATACCATTATACTTAACAGTCTTGTATCAAGTATAGTATGTTGTCACACTCTTGATTTTCTTTTTTGTACATGTAGCTCCCACTGTAGTTCATTGTAGAAGTAATAGACTGTAGTTTTCCATTACACCACAAGGTGAAGCTCCTTTTCATGGATATAAAAGGGAATTTTGAAAGTGAAAGAGGAGACTGAGATACTAGCTGAAGGAGGGAAGACTGAAATTGGTAGCTGAAGGGAAAAAGGGCCTTGCAGCATGACTGGATTTTCTTTTATAGTGCTTTGGTACAGGGAAGTGAAGTAGCAGATTGGGTCTGTCTGTTGCTGAAATCCTGGATGATGGTATTTTGTGGAATCAGGAGAGAAGTCTGAAACCAGTAGTTCCATGCCTGCATATGAGTCAGCAAGAAAAGGAGTTCCTTTGCCCTAGTACAGAAAAGCCATAGATGATTACCAGAGTTCTGTCAGGTGACTTTTCTACTTTTCTCATCAGAGGAACCACAGTGCCTGGTCACTAGGATATTCTCGATGGAGTGGTGAGAGGCTCTGGCCATCATTTTATATTTTTATAAGATTGTGGATTTCTCCCCCTAAATGCTTTGTGGATTAAAAATAACTGGGATCCATATGAGCTCCAACTTGGGCCCCATCATGCCGGCAGCAAGACTGTAAGTAGTCACTGGCCAGTGAACAGAGTATAATAGAGTGTTTCATAGTTGGTCTGCTTAGAATTGATCAAGGGGGTTGAAGGTGTTAGTACTGCTCAGTGACATTGCATTTTCTCATTGTTGCATTAAAAATCTTCATTGTTCAATGATGTTGCATTTTGCTTGTGTTAGAACTGCTGCCTTCAATAATTTTGCTGCTCAAAGACATTGCATTTTCTCATATCTGTATCGTGGTATTATGACTCTTTTATTGCTTAATGACATTGCATTTTTCCCATGTTTGTATTGCTGCATTATAAAGCTTTACTGCTCATTGATATTGCCTTCTTTGTGCATGTTTGAATGTCAAGACCTTTTTCTGTTGAGTTCTGGGGAAGAGGGTGAATGTATGTTTTCATTGCATGCATATCTCACCTTGCCTTATTGCTAACCGGTGCACTGCTGAAATAATTTGTTTGTGGTCATGCTATTGCCTTTTAAACTAGATGTGTCACCTAGAATAAAATCTGTCATTTTTGCCACCTTAGTGTGTTGGACCTGTAGGGATGTCACCAGAGTCAAGTAGGAAGGAACCCATATCTACTTCAGCTACACCTGCAGGTGTGCTACATTTGGGAGCTCATCCGGGATTGCCTGTACTGCCTTGGACTCCACTCTATTCTCCTGTATGTGTGGAAAGCAAATCCAGCAGAACCATGATCCCAGAAGTAGCTGCTAAGTGGTGCAAACAGCACAATGCTCAGTCAGAGCATTGCTTAGTTCTGGTGTTGCCACGGGTCACATGGACTGATATGCAAATACATCAAGTTCATAGGTTCATTGGTTCATAAGTTAGTACTAGGCTATTGGCCCTAGGGCCTATACAAGCCTAGCCATAACAATTCCCTGGCTATTTCTTCCCACATTATTTACTTCCCTGGACCCCTGTCTAGCAGGGTGACTGACGTGATCCCCAGGGTGAATTTCCTTTCTCCCATCCAATTATCAAGGTTCCTTTTGAAGTGGGCCAAAGAGGGGCTCTGCTTGACATGTATGGGCAGTCTATTCCAGAGTCTGGTGAGTCTCTGGGTCAGGAACCTATCCCTCCAGCATGTTTTGTTTATTGTGATGACAAGGTTTAGATCCCTGGAGCGTGTGGCTCTGAGGGATTGGGATTTCTTTAAGTGTTGCATGTCCAATAGCTCTGGGTTTGACATGGCCTTATATGTTAAGTAGATATCACCTCGGAGTAGAAGATATGCAACAGAGTATAGCTGGAGTTTTTTAAGGTGGTCAGCATAGGGCATCTGCTTTAGGCCTGTGATTCTTTTAGTGAGGTATTTCTGCGGCCTTTCCAGTTGTTACAGATGTCTTGAGAGGTACATACCAAATGGGGCATTGTATTCTATAATGGGTCTAATGAGGGATGAGTACAGTGGGACAATGACCTCCTTTTTTCTGGATGAAAAGCCCTTAGTGATGAGGTGTGCCACATAGAAGGATTTTCTGACTGTTGTGGTAATGTGGTTATTGAAGGTGAGACCACTGTCCACCTGTGTCCCTAAGTCTCTTATCACACTTTCAGTGTTTAGTGTACTGCCACCTATGTGGTAATTCACAGGTACATGTTTTTTCCCAAAGGGATAACTATACATTTCTTGGGATTGAGCTTGAACCCATGGCTCTGGCACCAAGCATCTGTTTCTGTAAGGCCCTTTTGTAGAGTATCCACATCATTTGGGGGATCAATAATGGCTCCCAGTTTGCAGTCATCTGCGAATTTTGTTAGCCAGAGTCCCTTAGTGTATGCCTGTACTTCAGAAAAGTAGATGCCAAACAAGAGAGGTCCCAGGACTGAACCCTGAGGTACTCCACTTTTCACTTGTCTGGAGCTGGATTTGGAGTCAGCTACTTTTACAGTGTGGCTTCTGTCAGTAAGCCAGTTAGCAACCCATCGAGTGACATAGGGATTAATGCCCAGCTTAGTAAGTTTATCTATGATTCTAGGGTGGGGGATAGTGTCAAAGGCCTTGGCAAGGTCCAAATAGGCTGTGTGGACTGCTTTACCCTCATCCATGGCACTGGAGACTGATTTGAAGAAGTCCATCAGGTTCAGGAGACAAGATCGGCCCTTCATGAACCCAAACTGGGTGGAGTCCAGTGTCTGAAGGTTGTCAATGTCTTTGTTTATAAGTTCCATGATAATACGTTCCATGGCCTTGCAGAACAGGCTCATCAGACTGATGAGGTGGTAGTTCCCGGGATCCAAGATGGATCCTCCCTTGTGGGGTGGGATAACTGTAGCTGTGTGCCACTCAATGGGCATGGAGCCTGAGGTGAGTGTATGATTAAACATGACACTTAGGTGAGGTGCCAGTTTATTTTGTAGTTCATGTAGTGCACAGCCTGGGATGTCATCTGGTCCCATGGATGCTGTATTCTTAGATTTGGAGAGTGTGTTTTTTACCTGTGTGGCCATTATTACTGGACTTTGGCAATCTTCCGGTATTGAGATAGGCCATTTAGGGGGTGAGAGGGGGGGCGAAGTTGGCACTGAATTGATCTGCCAGAATATTGGCAATATCCTTGGGATCAGTATATTTAATGCCATTCTGTTGTAGCTCAGAACAGATCTGAGCATTGCCATTTAGATTCTTAACACAGTTATAGAATGCCTTGTGGTTGTCTTTGGAATCTTTGCAATTTTATTTTCGTAACTAGCTTTGGAGGATTTTATGAGGGATCTCAGCTTCTTACTGAGGCTGGTAAGGAAGTTTTTTGCATACTGGTATTTTCTTCTTTTTTGCAACAGTTTATTCCTTTTGTTGTAAAGTTTGTTTATGGCAGGGGACCACCAGATTGGCTTCCTTTTTTTGGAGGAGAGCATCTTGGTTCTATTTGGTATGGCACAATTCATGCATGAGTGGATGTGCTCGTACAGTGCCTTAATGTAGTACTCAGAAGTCGAACTTTCAGTTCCCTTCTGCATGGGTGTCATAAAATTTGTAACTTCTGACTTGAGTAGCATGAAGTTGGCTTTGGAGAAGTTTTTTATGGTGGTTTCTTTACTGGGGGGTGGGGGTGGGATGTTGATGTTAAGGGTGATTAGCTTATGGTCTGAGCTGACCAATGAGGGGGTGACCATAGATGTGGAGCATTGATTTTCCATGTTAGTAATGACCAGGTCTAGGATATTGGAGCCCCTGATGTGACTATGGATTAGTTGATCCAGGGCATTGGAGTTTATGAATTCCAAGAACTGTTGGGCAAAGGTGTTTGTACACAAGTAGTTTTCCCAGTTAATGGCAGGGTAGTTGAAATCACCCAGTATTAGGGTGTTTGTTTGTATCTTAATATTGTCCAGTATGTTTAGAAAGGTGTAGTTAAAATCTTAGGGCATGGCGGGGGATCTGTAGCAAGCTACAATTTGGATTGCAGTCTTACCTAGTGTTAGTTGCACCTGGAGAATTTCATACGCATTGTGTTGGGCAACTAACCTGGTGGTGTGAATATCCTTGGTGAATATGGACACTCCTCCACCTTTAGTGCTTCGATCCCGGTTTGATGGCCGAAAAGTGTGGTAAGAGTTGTAGCCTGGTATTGCAGGGTGCTCTCTGGAGCCTTGAACCAGATCTCAGTTACTGCACAGATATCGATGTTCTCCATTTTTAGGAGTGCCTCAAGAGAGTGCATTTTGAGGTTTAAACTTCTAGCATTGAGTAGCATTACCTTCTGATTTTGCATGCTTGTACCTGTTATAGTGGTGGTTTTGTCCTTTGATCTTTGCCAAAACAAGGCACTATATAGGTGGCAAGAGCCTTAGCCAGTGACCTTAATCCCATGGGGTGACAGGTGCAGACCATCTCTGGCAAAGCATCGTGGTCTGTCGATCATGTTGTCCCAGGCAGACAGATACTGGATCCCCTTTGAATGGCACCAGAAGCTTAGCCAGTTGTTGAAGTCAATCATTTTGTCCTTGTACTGTGGTATCATTCTGTGTGAAGTCAGGATGCTACTCAGGGCTAGAGTCATACCTGCCTGGACCATATGATCTGAGAGCTCTTCCATGTCTCTTTTCATGTAGTCCAGGGAGGAATGTCTCAAGTCATTCACTCCAACATGGACAATGACAGAGCCTTATTTGTACTTGTTGTGGAGTGACTTGAGTGCATGAGTTATGTGGCGGATCCTGGCACTCGACATGCAGCTGACTGTAATTTTCTCCTTGTTCAGCCTGGTGAGTGGGACATCAGTGTGCCTGACTATAGAGTCACCTATGACTAAAGTGTTAAGTACATTGTCTTGCCTTAGGGGCTGTTGCTGGGTGGCACTCTGGTGTTGTGAGCTATGTGACACTTTGGTTGTGATTGGTGTTTGTTTGCATTTCAGCTTTGGAGATCCTTGTTGCTTGGGTAGATTACAGTTAAGGGCATCCACATATGTGGATTTAGTGTTGTTATGTGTGGGTGTGGATGGTGTGAGTTTAGAAGGGCTATGTGTTGCTTGAGGTGTAGTGCAGGTGTTAACCTTCTCCTCTTGACTGTCTAGCACAATCTTGGGTGGAGAGAGCTTTGCTTCCCGTTTGGCTATGTAAGTGCATCTCTCACAGGTTGTAGTGTTGGGTGGTAGGAGGAGAGGGTTGTCTGTGTACATGCGGATATTGCTGCATTGCCGCAGTATGCCCAGATTCACCAGGTGGACAGGTAAAATCACCGGAAGCTGACCCTTGGAGATGCCTGATTTGGTGCTTTTTTTTTTAAAGTACAGGAGCTGCTTTCCCTTACCTTAGCAAGGTACTTTGCAATTATAGGCTGTTTAGTGCCTATGATTAATTTCTCCTTATTAATAAGGAGAGTTGAGTGCTTGTGTCAGTTTAAGGCTTCCTAGTGCTTTAGAGCAGGTATTAGAGCAAGTGCTAGTCACAGGGATGCTTAAAGATAAGATGAAAAAAAATGGTTTATCCTAAACACTGCAGTGTGCACTAGAGAAGTTAGATGTAAAAGTAGGTAACTTAAGATTTACCTGTCTAAAAAGTTAAGTTTTGGTGAAGAGTCACTATTTTTAAAACGGCAAGATAGATTGAAAGGGGGGATCACTTTTGTATTCCAGTACTATGGAATACAGTAGAATGGCCAATAAATTTAAATAGCTGAAGGGGAGTGACTTCACAAAATGATAAGTTTGTGCTTACTTACACAACCCAGTGAAAGAGGAGAGGAAATGAGATATATGGTCAAATTAACATAAGAAGCAGGCAACTAGAAAGACAGTGGTATTTAAGAACATGACAGTGACAGGGTGTGAGGGTGGAAAAAATGTCTGCCTCACTCACAAGAGACAGAGCTGTGGTGTCTTTTGAAGTTTTAATATGTAGCTAAAAGTAGAATAAAAGTAAAAGAGAAGGTAAAGAAAACAAATTACAGTATGCAAAATATAAAAAGGCAATAAACTAATACAAAATATAACAAATAAAAAGCAAACTAACCTCTCATTCACAGGAAAGTGTAGCAGAGTCTGGGTGAGCCTTTCTAATAAAGCTCTGAAATGTTTTATTTTACCCCTTAAATATTAGGTTTAGTTCCTAGTTCCACCCCCTCAGTTCACAAATGATTAACCTTAAGTGACCTCTTCTGTCTAATGTATGAGTCCTTAATTGATCCGTTCTAATTTCTGCTTGACTCACAAGAGACAGAGCTGTGGTGTCTTTTGAAGTTTTAATATGCAGTTAAAAGCAGAATAAAAGTAAAACATGAGGTAAAGAAAGCAAATCACAGTATTCAAAATATAAAAAAGGCAATAAACTAATACAAAATACAACAAATAAAAAGCAAACTAACTTTTCATTCACAGCAAAGTCTAGCAGAGTCTGGGTGAGCCTTTCTAATAAAGCTCTGAAATGTTTTATTTTACCCCTTAAACAGAAGGTTTAGTTCCTAACTCCATCCACTCAGTTCACAAATGATTAACCTTAAGTGACCTCTTCGGTCTTATGTATGAGTCCTTAATTGATCAGTTCTCATTTCTGCCTGACTCACAAGAGACAGAGCTGTGGTTTCTTTTGAAGTTTTAATATGCAGTTAAAAGCAGAATAAAAGTAAAACACAAGGTAAAGAAAACAAATCACAGTATTCAAACTATAAAAAGGCAATAAACTAATACAAAGTACAACAAATGTAAAGCAAACTAACCTTTCCTTCACAGCAAAGTGTAGCAGAGTCTGGGTGAGGCTTTCTAATAAAGTCACAGGATCATTACCAGTTGTAGGGCATGGATTTTTATTAGACAGAACTATGGACCCTACCAAGCAGAGCACATTGGCCTGATTAGAATGGAAAAGTCCTTTAGTGTATGAGCACATACCTTCAAGTGTACAAATTTCAGGTGAGAGTGTAGTTCGTGTGGTAATCCCTGAGAAGTGCACTACTGCAGCAACAGAGAAAATACCTTTGGAAGTTATCCACGTAGGTCAGAACCATACACCAGAAGCTGCAGTTTCACTATCCATAAATACTACAGGGTCTGAAGTTTTGAATGCTCTGGAAAGTATTGTAGAAAAATGCTTAAAGCCTACACAGCCATTC
This sequence comes from Protopterus annectens, assembly GCF_019279795.1. NCBI lineage: Eukaryota > Metazoa > Chordata > Ceratodontiformes > Protopteridae > Protopterus > Protopterus annectens. The sequence goes on along the minus strand of NC_056733.1, from coordinate 1,804,724,753 downwards.
ACTGAGTTTGGATACCACAAATTGCATTTCTTTTCTGGCAAACAACCCACACTTCAGGGAGAGGAATATTTTGAATCCTGGATGGATCAGGCTTCACAAGCCCTAGAGGAGTGGGATATCCCAGAATCTCAAAAGAAGCAGCGGATAGCTGAAAGTCTAAAGGAATTAGCTGCAGATACCATACGCAACCTAAGGATGGGTAAGCAAGACTGCATGGCCAATGACTATTTAAGAGTACTGCAGAATGTGTTTGGAATGACTGAGAGGGCTGCTGACCTACTGTATCAGTTTGAACATACATAACAAGCGGTTGGTGAGAAACTATCTGATTACATTAAGCGATTAGATAAAATGCTCCACCAGATCATCCTAAAGAAGGGGGTGGATCCAAAAGTAGCTGACCGAGTACGGTTCAGACAAATTTCACAGGGAGCTCAAACTATGGACCCCATTGTGTGGAAAATGAGGACGAGAAATAGAGAAGAGACTCTAACTTATCCTCAGTTGGTTAAAGAGGTGAGGGAGGAGGAAGCCCTGTTGGAAGCCAAATCTCAGTGTTCAACAGCAACTAAAACAGTGAGTGAACACCAGCAGGAACCTATAGCCATGATCACCACTCAAACAGGAGTCATGGCCCAGAGTGTCCGCAATGTAGAGGTGTCACAGTTGCAGATGCAGGTGTCTTCCCTGACTGACGCCATAGCTCAAGTCACCAAGACAGTTGCAGAACTGCAGAAAGCCGTGGTAACTTTAGCTGAAGGGAGGAATACATCAGCTAGAACCTCCATGAAAGGACTCAGGGAAGAACTGGATCAGCCAATGTTCAGAGTTCCTACTGGATTTTGTTTCCGCTGTGGGGATGCAGGGCATAAAAAGTGACAGTGTCCTAATGCAGAGAATTTGAAAAAAGTGAACAAACTATTATTGGCTAGTGCAATGCAGAGAAACTTCAAAGGGCCTCAGTGAAGGAGCCAGCTGAGTGCCCAGTTACAAAGAGCTCCATAAAATCTATCATAAAGAGACAGCATCCTGGATCTCCTTTCCACACAAACCCTTGTGATAGGGGAAAGAAACTAGCTACTATACACACTTCTAGATCATCTGAGATGAACAACTGAATTGCATCTCAGCCAAAATCTCAGCATCTGAGACCACAAAGCATTACTAAACAAGAGTCTTATCTGTTAAAATGGTGAGGTCAACCAGTGGTACCTCAACCACATGCTGACTGCCATACAGTTGAACAGCACCGGAAACAAAAACTACCCAATGGCCTACTGGGATCTTCCCCTGTCTTGTCAGTAAAAATGGAAGGAGTGTATAGTAAAGCACTGTTGGATATTGTTGCAGAAATCACCATCCTGTACAGAGACTTCTTCCAAAAATACTTAAAACATTTGCCACTTGAAAAGTTAGAAGATTTGGAGATCTGCGGGCTAAGTGATACGAAGTTCCCTTATGGTGGTTATGTCCCACTCAAGTTAGAATTTTCCACTTCAGTTGTTGGGTCAACAGAAGTTTTTGAAACACTTGCTGTTGTATGCCCCACGCCAGAAGGAAAGGATTCAGCATCTATTTTAGTGGGGACAAATACTGACATCGTCAGAAGAATGCTAATGCCTCAGTTGACCCAGGAACACCCAACACTGCATCCTCTCCAGAGACCAGTTTTCTGTGCCCTTCAAAGGGAGAAGGATAGGAAGAAAGATGAAATTGGTCATGTGTGGACCCTGTTTGGGAAAGAGCATTTAATTCATCTTGGTCAGGTCACTTGCTTGAGAGCCGAAGTGAGGATGTGTGGACAAAGTTTCCTCTCATCTCATGATGGAAATGGATCCAGAAAGTGACTTGCCACCGGGGCTGGAACTAGTCCCAGAAGTTTGGCCTGTGGACAAGTTAAAGCATCCTTATGACACTTTGCCTGTGGGGTTAAAGAATAAAGGAAGTACTCCCATTGTCCTGCGTTCACAAATGCATTTGGGAAATGTTAATGCTGCCACTCCCTTACGTGCTTCTGTGTTGACAAGAAATGAGGGTACGGACAATGAGTTGAAGCTGGAAGATATTGAGATAGGAGGTGGTATCTTGCTCCCTGAGTGGCTAACCAGAGTTAAAGAGCTACTAATGAAAAAGAAAAAAATGTTTTTCTACTAGTGAACTAGATGTGGGCTGTGCAAAAACTGAAGAACACCGAATAATAGTAAAAGAGTATCGGCCTTTCAGGGAACGTTCCAGAAGAGTAACTCCAGAAGACCTGGAGGACTTAAGAAAACATTTAGAAGAACTAAAAGATGCAGGGATAATTTGAGAGTCAAGAAGGCCATATGCCTCTCCCATTGTCATTGTCAGGAAAAAGAATGGGTCAATTCACAAGTGTGCTGACTATCATACTCTAAATCAGTGAACCATTCCAGACCAGTACACAACTCCTCGGATTGAAGATGCTCTAAATTGCCTGGTGGACAGTAAGGGGTTCAGTGTGCTAGGCTTAAGGAGTGGATACTATCAAATCCCTATGCACCCAGAAGATAAAGAGAAGACTGCTTTCAACACACCTTTGAGTTTGATTGCCTACCTCAAGGTTTATCAAATGCACCGGCAACTTTCAAGAGAATCATGGAAAGAACAGTTGGAGGCATGCATATCCTGGAAGTCTTAGTCTACCTGGACAACATCATTGTCTTTGAGAGAACCCTAGAGGAGCACAGAGAAAGATTTATGAAGGTATTGGACAGGATTGAGAAGGAAGGCCTGAAGTTGTCACTGGACAAATGCAAGTTCTTCCAACCTTCAGTGACGTATGTGGGCCATGTAGTGTCTGCAAATGGAATATCCACAGATCCCAGCAAAGTTGAAATGGTGACATCTTGGCCCAGACCCAAAACGATCACAGAGCTGTGATCTTTTCTGGAGTTCTGCAGTTACTATAGAAGGTTTGTGGAAGGATTTTCAAAGATAGCAAGACCCCTCAACCATCTGTTCCGAAATGATGAGAAAGCAGATGAAACAGATGAAGATATCCTTGTGAAAAAACCTAAGGGACTGAGAGGTTCTAAAGAACTAATTGAGAATCATTAGGCTCCTGAGTGCGAAGAGTCATTTGAACAGCTTAAGCATTGGCTCACACATGCCCCTGTGCTAGCATATGCTGACTCAACAAAACCATACATTTTACATATGGATGCTAGCAGGAATGGCTTAAGAGGAGTTCTTTACCAGGAGTATGACAAGAAGCTGAGACCTGTGGCTTTTATCAGTCAGAGTTTACCCCCCAAAGAAAGAAGCTACCCTGCACACAAGTTGGAATTCCTTGCCTTAAAGTGTGAGGTAGTGGACAAGCTGCATGACTACTTCTATGGGGCTGAATTTGAAGTGCAGACTGACAACAATCCTCTGACATACATCCAGACCACTGCAAAGCTAGATGCTGCTGGCCACAGATGGATGGCAGCTCTATGCAGCTATAATTTCAGTTTGAAATACCACCCAGGACATGAAAATGGAGATACTGATGGTCTGTCCAGAAGACCTCAGGGAGATTTGCACGCCAGCAATGAATGGGTGGAAATTCAGCACCAGGGGTGAGAGCTATGTGTCAGATCGCAACCTACTATCAACACACTGAATGTTGGGCCCAGAAGTTGGGTCTGTCTGCAGCAAGCATACCCCAAGCTTACTGTAATCTTGTCACTTTACAGGCTTCATCCCTACCAGCTTTGAGTAAGTAACATCAGAAGAGATCAAAGAGAAGACTCCTTAGGTCAGCTGGTGGTAGCTGCTTTAGAGAAGAAACAAGCTAATATGCTTCACATGGAAATTAATCCTCTGGCAAGACTTTTGGCCAAAGAACGGGACAGACTCCAGATACAAAATGGATTAGTGTATAGGAGATCTCCAAGTGCAATCAGCAGTGAAAAATGGCAATTGTTGCTTCCTCAAAAGCAGAGAAGTAGTACTCCGGTCATTGCATGATGAACATGGTCATCTTAGTTATGACAGAACTTTGGGTCTGGTACGAGACGGGTTCTACTGGCCATGCAAGAAGCAAGATGTTGAGGATTATTGTCATACATGTCTTCTTTGTATTCAGAGAAAGACTCTGCTGACCAGAGCTGCCTCATTGGGTCAAATGGAGAGCAGTGGACCCATGGAACTGGTCTGTATAGATTTTCTGGTCATTAAACCGGATGAAGGCGGGATCAGTAATGTGCTGGTGGTACCAGACCACTATACCAGATATGCTCAAGCATTTCCCACTCACGATCAAAAAGCTATTACAGTGGCAAAACTACTAGTTAAGAAGTTCTTTGTACACTATGGCCTGCCAAAAAAAATACACTCTGATCAGGGACGTGATTTTGAGAGCAAGCTTGTCCATGAATTACTCAATCTGTTGGGAGTCCAAAAAAGCCACACCACTCCTTATCATCCTTAAGGGGATCCTCAGCCTGAGCATTTCAACAGACCTTTACTAGACATGTTGGGGACACTATCTGCTGAGAAGAAGAGTTAATGGAGTAGACATGTAGCCCCAGTGGTGCATGCTTACAACAGTACTAAAAATGATGCTACAGGATTCTCACCTTACTTTCTAATGTTTGGAAGAGAAATTTGTCTTCCTGTCGACGTCACCTTTGGAGTCACAGCTGATGATACACCAGTGCAATCACATGGCAGTTATGTGGAGAGACTCAGGAAGAACCTCAGGTTTATGAGCTTGCTGAAAAATCAACAGGACAAAGACATCAGTGAAACAAGGCTCACTATGACAAAAAGTAAAGATGCATGGCTTGCAGCCAGGGGACAGAGTTCTTTTGAAAAAGTTGGGACTACAAGGAAAGCATAAACTAGCTGACCGCTGGGGATCTGACATTTACATAATTTGTTCTCAGCTACCTAATATCCCTGTCTACCAAGTTTGCCATTAGAGGAAAGAAGGACCCATTAAAACCTGGTACTGCAACAACTTAATGTCTTTGGCAAAATCAGTGAGACTCATGAATCCGGAACCTAGAATGGCTCAGCAGAAGCCTAACTCAAGGTGATCCAGAAGGCTAAGGCAGAGAGGAACTATGCTTTCCAATGTTCAAGAGCCTATGCTTCCTCCTGCTGAAGGAGAGGAGGACAGTGATGATGACTGGTGTTTCAGTGGGCTTTTTTATGTGGATGTTCAAGACCCTGTGGGCTGTAATCTCAATGTAAATGTACCAAAATGTGTCCCTTGTCATTTTGAGCAGCCCAGACATAATAGTGTAAGTAATGTTTTTGTACCTCTTGCAGAACCTGATACTGATGGATGCCCTGCTATGCAAACTTCAGAAAATAGTGCTGAGGACAGTCATACCATTATGGAAAATGAAAGTGAAGTTATACAAGAGGAGATCTTAGAAGTAGACAATATGCCTACTTAAGAACTAGACATTGAATGTGATGTGACCGACAAACCTTCCGAGCAAAATTCCTTAGCTGTCTCTTCCGCACCAAAAATGCAGAGACTGATTCGGCCCCCACACAGACTTACATATAACAGTTTGGGACATAGTACACAGGAACCTGTGACCACAGCTCACCGAAGAGTCTGCTCCCATAATTCCTAAGCCTCATACTCCAGTGGTGACACCCCATCCCAATTTAAGCACAAGGCTGATTACCCCTGTTGGAATGTACTTTTTTCATGCAAAAATATTGTTTAGTTCTTGGGGGGACACAAGATTTTCAAGTGGGGGAGAGTGTAGCTCCCACTGTATTTCATTGTAGAAGTAATAGACTGTAGTTTTCCATTACACCACACAGTGGAGGTCCTTTTCAGGGATATAAAAGAGAATTTTGAACGTGAAAGAGGAGACTGAGATACTAGCTGAAGGAGGGAAGACTGAAACTGGTAGCTGAAGGGAAAAAGGGCCTTGCAGCATGACTGGATTTTCTTTTCTAGTGCTTTGGGACAGGGAAGTGAAGTAGCAGATTGTATCTATTTGTTGCTGAAATCCTGGATGATGGTATTTTGTGGAATCAGGAGAGAAGTCTGAAACCAGTAGTTCCACACCTGCATATGATTCAGCAAGAAGAGGAGTTTCTTTGGGCCTAGTACAGAGAAACCATAGATGATTACCAGAGTTCTGGCAGGTGAGTTTTCTACTTTTTTCATCAGAAGAACCATGGTGCCTGGTCACTAGGATATTCTCAACAGAGTGGTGAGAGGCTCTGGCCGTCATTTTATATTTTTATAAGATTGTGGACCCCCCCTCCAAAATGCTTTGTGGATTACAAATAACATGGATCTATATGATCTCCAACTTGGGCCCCATCATGCTAGCAGCAAGACTGTAAGTAGTCACTGGCCAGTGAACAAGGTATAACAAAATGTTTCATAGTTGGTCTATTTAGAATTGATCAAGGGGGTTGAGGGTGTTAGTACTGCTCAGTGACATTGCATTTTCTCATATTTGTATTGTTGCATTATAAATCCTCATTGTTCAATGACATTGCATTTTGCTCGTGTTAGTACTGCTGCCTTCAAGAATTTTGCTGCTCAATGACATTGCATTTTCTCATACCTGTATTGTTGTATTATAACTCTTTTATTGCTTAATGACATTGCATTTTTCCCGTGTTTGTATTGTTGCATTATAAAGCTTTACTGCTCATTGATATTGCCTTCTTTTTGCATGTTTGAATGTCAAGACCTCTTTCTGTTGGGTTCTGGGGAAGAGGGTAAATGTATGTTTTCACTGCATGCATATCTCACCTTGCCTTATTGCTAACTGGTGCACTGTTGAAATAATCTGTTTGTGGTTGTGCTATTGCCTTTTAAACTAGATGTGTCACCTAGAATAAAATCTGTCATTCTTGCCACCTTGGTGTGTTGGGCCTATAGGGGTGTCACAGAGTCAGGTAGGAAGGAACCCATATCTACTTCAGCTACACCTGCAGGTGGGCTACATATACCCTGCCTGACTACTTTGTACATGATTTCTCTGTCTCCACTGAAAATGGGTTTCTGGCTCAGTTGGACCAACCTGGTTAACAAATGTCAAATAGATAAAAATAAATAACATTTTTGACATTAACAAACAACCTCATAATTGCCAGGTAATAGGCATTAAAATGTGCTGCAACATTGTAAGTGCCAAGGGGCAATATTAAGTTCACTATCAAGTTAGAATATTTTGATGTCTTTTAAAAACACGGGGGTCCAACTGCAGTCACATGGAGATGAGAGCAAATGATGACTGAAAGAATCACAAGAGGAAGGTCATCATCACACAGTCTGGCTGTTACCATACACACTGTTTCTTTTACTTGCTGTAATTTCTATCCCTCCAATTATCTTAAGAACACTGAGTAAATGATGCTTTATTGGAAATATAATGGCCTTTTATTGCTTTATTTTAAGCTAGTGCCATTATCTGAGTTTTTGTATGCTAATGATGCCTAAGCACAGGGTTGTAATATTTAAAGCACAGTTCCTTAACCCCTCTCCCCAATGAAAGATTCTGCATACCTGTAAGCCCCACTGTTTTAAATATGGACTTCCAGGAAACACCAAAAACACTTGCTGCAGTAGTTCACCAGCCAATCAAACTAAATAAATAAAACAACAACTCTAGCTGGTAAAATTGTAATTGGGCCCTTTATATTAAAAGCAACAGACTCAAATCACAGAAAGCAGTTTAGTCATAACATTTCAGTTACATAGCAGCTGTCCATATTTATGTTTTATATAAACATTTCTAACATTTCACCTTACTGCTCAATTTATCTGAAATTAATCTGATACTGCCAGCAAATTACACCCAGCACATATTCATCTGCTTAATATTCATATCCACATTTTTATATAATAATAGTCAAACCATTTTGTTTTAACTGCTGCTAATGCGCACTAATAATTCCACGGTGCTTTGATGGTTATGACACGTTTTTTCTCACTTTGCAGAGTGTCAGGACCAATTAATTTATTTTTCTCTGCTTATGCAGGGTGAACCTCCTCCTTAATTGTTTGTTGGTTATCTGGGGGACTCTTAAGCTGTTTCTGTCATTTCATATTTATAATGAGCAGTTTCGGATACAAATCCAATACCTCCAGATTAACATAATGCCATTCTTATTCATGCTATACAGTGCAAACTCTTGCTGCTTTCTGAGCTATGTTTCTAATATCAATCCATTTCATCTGATTGTACAATAACTATGCGATTACACTGTTGGACTTGTTTGCCTTTGATCAGGTCAGGGCTGAAAAAGGTCAGTAGACCAACCCATCTTCACAGTTTAAAATATAAAATAAATAACATACATTTTATACAACTTATTAAATGAACTTAAGAAATAATATTTGAGATGTTCATGTTTTTTCCACATAATACAACTGCTCAAATATGTACTCTTCTGCATTAAGTTGAGCATATAGTAACCCATAATTAAAACAAAACAATTTAGTGTTTATAAACATATGAATCTGGTGAGCATAGTTAAAATGTTATAAACCGAGCAGTTAACAGCCAAAAAGTGGAAATGCAGAAACTTTGTCATTCCACAGACTTTAATCCATGAAGTGCAATAAAGTCAGAGAGCCATAAATTTAAGTGCTTTCTTCTGACAATTTATACAGACTTCTTCAGAATAACTGCAAATAAACTCAATCACATTTTTAAACCTTACATTCTTGACCATGTGCTCTCAGACTTTAAGATGTTAAATTTATAGCATTTTTTAATTAATTTTGTTCCTGTGTCTACTTATATTTTATATTTATATTGATCATTGGTACAACAAAATATATTTTATTTCATTTTACACAAATAGCATACTTTAGTTGATTTAGTTGATTTAAACATTTCCATCTATCTTGTTAAAATCACTGCAACACTTAGTATAAAATAGATAAAGTAATTAATTCCAACAAAGTTATTACACTAATTAAATAATATGCACTGTGATTTCCTCATATCTCTTACTTATATGTTATGCCACATAACCTACTCAGAAAAATGTTAAATACTTTAACTCTAGCCTTGACAAGTATTTGTATTAAAGTTCTAGTAAGCAAACCATGAAACAAGAGCTTGTTTAAAAGGGACAGAGCATGGTTTTGCACATAGTAGTGAAAGTTTCTTGTACTACTTTTACAATCCAGAATTGGTGGCAAGATTATAAAAAAGTTATAGAGTGCAGACTGTGAAAGTCAATTGAATAAACGAAATCCAAAAACAGTCCAATACCGCACATGAAATTAAATGCACTTAAAGGGCAGACTCCTTCCGCCATTGAACAGATATATTGTTTTGAAAAATCCCAGCTTCAGTTTATAAACTCCTTAATCAGTCAAAAGCATTTTATTTGTTTTTATCATATTTATTGAAAAAATCAGCAGTGTAAATTATCAAAGTGGAAAAAAGTGCTTTGTTAGTAATACATTTGACAGTCCTGTTCCTAAAGTAAAATCTGTTTCCATTCAGATCTCCAGCTAATCTGTGAAATCCTTAAATAAACTACTAAAGTATTCTAGTAGAAAGCAAATAATGGAATTAAGCAGAAAGCAAATAGAATTAATTTAAGTGTAGCAACCCATGGATTAATTAGTATTTGCCCCAGTGTGCATGAGAGCATGAGTTCTAAAATCCACCTGCATTAAAATCAGCAATGGATGTGTTTAATTAATTCAAAGGATAATTTCATGTCCTATATCTATATCTATATGCATACAGACACTATATATATTTTTTTATATATATTTTTACTATGATAGCCCATAGAATTAATGCATTAGCATAATTTGTATGTTTTAGTTTAAGCCGTCTTATTGCCCTTTTTTCTGTACATTTAGTTTAAAGTTTGGAGCTTTTCTCCCTGGACATCTACTGAAAATGGACATGTATGCAGTTACACTAGCCCGGTCAACAAATGTAAAATAAAGTAAAATAAAAAAAAAAAAATATATATATATATATATATATATATATATATATATATATACATACATACACACACACACACTCACACACACACACACACACACACACACACACACACACACACACACACACACACACTCATATATATATATATATATATATATATATATATATATATATATATATATATATATATATATATATATATATATATATATATATAGAGAGAGAGAGAGAGATGCAGATAGATATAAAACATACAACTAAATAAAATATTCCAGTAGCTGAACTGAGTGAAAATAATATAAACAATCTTATTAAATAGCCCATCACTCCTCCTCACAACAAACTCAGTGTGTGTGTGTGTGTGTGTGTGTGTGTGTGTGTTGGGGTGTGGGGGTGTAGTTCTTTACTTTTGGGTGATATTTTCTTATTATATTTAAATTTTTTATTATCCATAAAGCTGTCATGGGGCCTACTGTACTGATTTGATTTTTTTCACTCTCTTTGTCTTCCTCCCTGTAAACAGTTTGGTGCTTCACCCTATGTACTTCATTTTCCTTTTCTTGTTTCTGTTATATTTGTTGGAAGTATTTCCTAAATGTTTTTCTAACTCTGCAGTCCTGCTTTATGATCTCCCCCTCCTTTCTCCTAATGCTTATTACCTCTCTTTTATATTTTCCTTTCTTATACTTCCTTGCTAGATGTTTCCTCTTTTCCTTCCAAGTTACCCACCATCAATCCTTCCAGTGCTATTACTTCCTCTGCAGTTGTTGCTCTTCCTTTTAGTTCAGTTTTCGCTACTGCTTCCTTTGTCCTTAGTGCTTCCATAATTCTGTCTCGTATGTAGTGTTCTTTTCCACTATCTCCTCTAACAGTTTTTGTAGATGTTAATTTCTTTCCTGATCTTTCCACTTGTTGATCACACATCAATATCCCAACCCCTCCCCTTGCTCCTTCTGTGTTCTTTTTGTCATGGTTCAATATATCTCTCATATTTCCATCTATTCCACCATTTTTAGACTTCCCCTCTTTCCTTAGTGTCCACTGACTTGAACCTTGTAGCTTCTGGTAAATGTGTACTCCCTGTTGTCTGGGTGTCTTTCCCTCCATATAACTTTCCACTCTCCTTCCCTCATGTTTAGTTATTTTCATCTTTATACTACACTCTCTATTACCAAACAGTATGTCTTTCATGGGATCTAGTGTGACAGAGAAGCTCCCCTCCACTGATTCCTCCCCAGCCCATTTTATTAGATTTCATTCTTTAAAGAACTCTCTATAAATGTCCTCAGTATCCTTTTTTGGGGCATTCAGATTCCCTATTGACTTCTCTTTCCATTTATTCTTCCTTCCAAATGATCCATCTCCCTTCCTCACTTTTCTGCACCCTTTCATCTATTCCCTTTCTGAAAATGGTGGAAACTCCCCCTTGCATCCCCTTCTTTATTGTTTCAACTCTGGGGTACTATGGGCTTACGATCTTCATACATTCATAGGATAGTACTAGGCTAGCTGCCTTTGAGGGCCATTTTAAGCCTAACCAATTTCCCTTTTTGAGCTCAAATGAACCTGTCATTAGGTTATTATTAGTAATTATCTGTCCTGGAAGCCCTGGCATACTGGCAAAGCTATGCCTGATCGTATAACTTATCAACAACTCAGGAACAAACTTAAACACCAAATCAAGCTAGACAAAAAAACATATTATACTAACTTGCAAATTAAGTATCATAATAAACCACAAAAATTCTGGTCTACAATCAAAATCATAGTCAATCCCAGACAAACCACAACCCCTCCCCACCTTACCAAATAGCTCAGAAACCTCCGCTGAACAGATTAACAAATACCTTACAGAAAGCATTCTTACACTAACCAGAGATAACCCAAATAACCTACAAACAACTAACAATCTAAATAACAATAATAATACTGCCTTCTCATTTCAACCCACCAAAACCATAGAAAAACTCCTAAAAAAACTGAAAACAACTACAACTGCAGCTGATAACTTACCAGCAGACTTCTTAACAGTTGCAGCTGAGGCTATATTTTATCCCATATCAAGACTGATTAACCACTCGATTTCTGAAAACTACATCCCTACCATCTGGAACATTTCTTATATGATCCCCTATATAAAGGTGGTAAATCAACTGAACTAATTATTACCCCATATCTATCCTATCCCCACTTTCAAAACTCCTAGATGTATACATTCCCAACTTATGAGATATCTTACATCCAATAACTTACTTTCCATCTCCCAACATGGATTTAGACTATCCCATATGCAACAACTACTCTGCTTAGGTTTACAAATACCATAAACCAATACAGGAATGAGGGAAACATAGTCTTATCATTGTTTTTTGATAAGTCTAAAGCCTTTGACACAGTCTTCCACAACAAACTTCTAACTGCTCTCTCAGACCAAGATGCACCCTTCATGTATCTCATGGTTCCATAGTTACTTAACAGGTCATCAGCAGGCAGTTATGTGGCAATATGACCTTTCCACACTTCTCCTTATTACCTTTGGGGTCCCACAGGGATCCATACTTGGCCCCCTTCTCTTCAGTATTTTCACTAATAACCCTAACCTAGCCACCTCACTTGCCGCCATTATCCAATATGCAGATGATTCAACATTAATTTGTGCAGCCCGTCATGCAACAGGTTCAGGACAAAACACAACAGGCCTTTACATGGCTGGCTAACTCTCAACTTATTCTTAATCCTAAAAAATCAAAACTTATGTTCTTTCAACCTACCAGACCACTGCACCCCTCCCCACAGTTCCACATCACAGCAAATAACAACACAATAATTACACCTGAACCATCCACCAAACTACTATGATTCATTGTAGATGATAAACTAAGATTTGACTTGCATAAATCACAAATAATTAAAAAAGTCCACAAAAAATGGGCACCATTTACAGAAACCCAAACTTTTTAACAGACTCCTCAAGAACTGCCATAGCCAGAACCCACCTACTAGCAACTCTATTATATGCTTCCCCCATCTTTATCAACCTCAAAAAAATAGATTTAGATAAATTGAATACATTGGGCAAAACATGGTGATTTTAATTAAAGCATTGAATGTGTTTATTATTTGGTTTGTAATAAACTTGGACTGTTTTAGCCTTCACATTGTGGTTTCTGCTGGCCTCACACCAGCACATTTTGTTTTTTGAGATTATCGGGTCATTCAACTGGAGAGTTTGACCCTGGCATTTTCCTCTGGTTATTGTATTAAACTGAATAGATGCTATAACAAAATAGCTAAATTTGCTACTGGATCATTACACAGATCACATCATTGCTTAGCCCTCAAAATACACTCCTGGCTTGAACTGCCTCAGCTTCTTGCATACAACCAATTAATCATGGCCCACAAATTACTCTCTAACCCAGAAAAAACTCCAGCTCTCTAAAGCTTACTGCATCCTTACTCTAACATTTGAACACTACGATCATCAAACAAATCTTTACTACAAGTCTTTAAAACTAACGACACTGTAGGAGACTCCTTATACTCTTCCTATATCTCAAAAACATATATATATATATTAATATATATTATACAACGACCCCCCCCATTAATATTCCAAAACGTGCACACTGATTGGTCAGCGTGCACGTTGTAAATCAGAGTTATAGTAATGAAAAAAGGACCGGTCGCCCGGACTTTTTCCATTAGTATAACTCTTTTTTTACAGCAACGGAGAACGCAAGATCTCTGTTGCTTTTTACACACTGTCTCGCTATGTTAAACGAGTTTAACATAATGAGACAGCTTTAAAAAAAGTAATGGAGATCTTCCTATCTACGTTGCTTTTTTTAAAGGTGTCTCACTATGTTAAATGGGTTTAACATAGCGAGACAGCTTTAAAAAAAGCAACGGAGATTCTCCGCTGCTTTTTTAAAGCTGTCTCGCTATGTTAAACTCCTTTAACATAGCGAGACAGTTTGCAAAAAGCAACAAAGATCTTGCTTTCTCCATTGCTTTTGCCCACAGCTCTGATGTACTGCGTAAGCATACGCATGCGCTGTACATCAGAACTGCCGCAGAATACCAGACAGCTGCAGAAGGGCAGCAAAGAGGCATCATACAATGCCATTATTTAAGAAAAGTAATTATTTTTTTCTTAAATAATGTCATTGTATAATAGCAATAACCCACTTCTGGGTGTGGGTAATACTGGATTTACTCATGGTTGTCTTTGTTTGGCCACTCGGGCTTCGCCCTCGTAACCAAACCACACCAACCATGGGTAAATCCAGCATTACTGACACCCAGATGTGGGCTATTGCTATAATATTAGAACCACTGACAACACACACTAGTTTAAAAAACTACTCAAAAATTATCTGACACTTGGCTCTGCTCATGCAACACCCCTGGCTGATCTCCTGTTATCATAAGTACACTCTCCATTAATTATTCAGCCTGTCTCCTGGACAATGTTCTTATTTGCATTATAATTGTTCTTTTTTTCTTTCTTTTTATTCTAAAATGTGTGATAAATCTAGAATTATTTTCCCTTTACAAATGTAAATTAATACTCATAGGTTCTATGTTAATAATATCAATATGTTAAGTTCTATAGCCAATGTTGTATCTACTGTTAGACTTGTAGCTAATGTAACTTATGTTGTATATATTGTTTGTCATGCTGTATTTACTGTAACTAATGTTGTATGCACTGTCACCTTTTGTGGAGCTTTTCTCCCTGGGCCTCTGCTGAAAATGGGCTCTGCCCAGTTGGACTTTCCTGATAAACAAATGTAAAATTAAAAGACTAAATAAATAAATAAATACATTATTCCCTCCCTCTTTTATCTTTAATTTGGTAAGCTGAAGAGGTACCACATCCCCTTGTATCCTACATATGTCTGTGTACTTTATTCCATTTGATCAGTTGCAGAGCTTCCTCTGTGCTCCAGGTTACCATTTTCAGACTGTGTTCATGCCTTTCTTTTTCCTCTTCTTATGTTGTATTCCCCTTCTACCCCCATCACTACTTTTGAATGGTGCTACTCTTCTGCTGAGATGGACATCCTGTCCTTTGGTCTTTGCCTACAACTGGCCCCATCTGCTCCACACTGAGTTGGATTTATAACCCTCCAGCTTGTGACATGAACACCTCTAGACTTGGGTCATTTACTGCATTCATTGTTCACAGCTCTGTTTCGAATCTGTCTTTTTTGCTTTCACTTCACTGTGATTGCTTCCTACCTTTTGTTTCCTCCAATCTATCTCATAGTTGGTAATTGATTCTTTTGCATTTGATCATACTTTTATGACACTTTCATGCTTTCCATTTTACTCTGCAGTCAAAGGTAATACGAGTGTTTCCATAATTATTTCTTTCCCTACAACACACATTTTTCATACAAATACTCCAGAACACTTTTGCCGACTGCATCAAAGAGAAAGCTTACTTTTATATTAAAATACAAATATTATAAAATATGGTTTTCATAAGAAAGATGATGTAACAGCAATTAACCCGCTTGTGACCCTTTCTTTAGCCCAGTATGATTACTGCCAAAGCACAGCACATTAAAAAATAAATTCTGCCCTTTGAATATTGTCCCATATTTACAGATTCCATTAGTCTTTTTCCATCTCATTTAGCTCCCTTTAGTTCTGTCACTTCTGTGTCTTTAGTCCATTAGATCTTTTGACGTGCAGTCACAACCCAAGGTCTGCAAATGATGGCGGCATTTACTGAGTACATCCAAACATTTTTTCCTGCTTTACTGCTTCTGATTTCTTCTTTCATCTCTCCCTGTAAGACCACGCTGTCCAGTTCTTGATGGGTTTCCTCCACTTGGCCTTGCTCTCTGGTCTAATTTTCCTGCCACTCTTCCATTTTGCTTTTCTTCCCTCCTCTTTTGATCAGTGTGACCTGCTTAGACACCATGTGGTCCAGCACTGAGCATCTGAATCCCATGAGGGGTCAGTTACTGTGCCTCTTCCTTGATGGCATACTCTTGGTCTGCTCATTGTATGTCTGTTCCCGCTTATGCTGTGATTGCTGTCACACTCCTCTCTTCTGCTGGATTTCTGCTTTGGCTAGCTTCTTGTTCTTATTAATGCATCTTTCTTGTGCACCCCCCTAATATTTCCTCATTCTCCATGTTCTTTCCTCTATTTCTGTCATCTGACATGCCCAGGATCTTGTCTGCCCCCACTAATTTTGCCGATATCACTTTGGATGTTTTTATTTTCTCTTCAGTTCTTTTTCCCACAGGTGGAGCTATGTCAGATGTTCTCTTTGCCACTTGTAATTCTACCTTCTGTCGGGCCCTTCACAAGTTTACCTTCCAGCCCATTTCTGGTGGGTTATTTGAATAAATTTCTTTGTGTATGCTACTCCGGTAAAAAAAAGCTCCTGCTTCTCCCTATGTGTGGAATTTGTGTCTGTTTCTCTTCCATATTATAGTTAAGATAACAAGATAGTTAATTCATGCATGAATACCTTGGTCTTTCAGTGGCCGCAACAAGTCAGCTATCACTTTTCTTAGTTTATGTGAATCAGAAAAATTCTCCACCAGTTTGATGAATATGCCATTAAAGGGTATCAGTTTAAGTGTTCTGGTTTGGTCATAGTTTATTCTTTAAGTTTATAGCTGGACATGCATATTAATATGCCCAATGCCTTTCTCCTTTTATATCTCCTATTCTACCAACAATGTGAATTATTTTTGTTATTGTTTTTTGTAATCTAAGTAAGTTAACTCATGTTTCAGCAATTCCAGCAGATTTCTTTACAGTTCTTTTTATAGAATATGCTCTGATACTGCAATTATCCTTATGTTGTTTCTTCTGGATCTTTTTCTAGGTCATCCAGTTTTCCTATTTGCAAGAGCTGACATCTTTCTAGTCATGGAATATTTCTTTCAATTTTTTCACTTCTCTTTGTTCCACTGCATCCATCATTAGGCCTACATCATTAGCGACTGACACAAAGTTTTGGAACAGTTTACGAGCTGCTCTTTCTCTGGAGCTGTGTTAACCTCTGTTAGCTTCTGCCACCTTCTGTTTGTCCTCCATCCTTTGATGTTTCTAGACAGCCATTTGTTTGGACTCTCTGGTGCCCTCAAGATAGTTGGATCTTGACTAAAGAAGATAGAGAGTTTTGCTATAGATACATCTCAAAAAGAATCTTGTTGTCCATGTTCTTCAATCTTTATTTCTATAAAACTAGCTCTGCCTATTTATATCTAAATTACCTCTTTCATCTCACCTGCTTTGTTTAAACTTGTGTTAAAATTGGAGCTTTTCTCCCCAGGCCTCTGCTCGAAAAGAGGTTTATTCCAGTTGCACTTTCCTGGTAAACAAAAATAAATAAATAAAATAAAGTTATGTCTTAATCAGGTAAGTAGGCTGACCCAAGGATATTGCAAACACACTCACATACAGATATACACACACACAGCAAAGCATACAGCAGAGAAACCATTTCATTAATAACAGTTTACAAGTTCTGTCTCCATTTATCCGAACTAAATATAATATAAAGCAGTCATTTGTAGCACAATCTTATGAAGCTGCAGCTCATGTGTATGTAAAGTATTCATTATTTGCAGACGATTTAAATTTAATTATATATATAACTATATATAACTATATATATATATATATATATATATATATATGTTTACTATCAAAAGGACGAAAATCACATCTATGAACGGTGATTTCCATGACAAATGTCAACTCATGAATATGAAGTAGGTTGTATGATCGACGCAGCAATGTCAACATATTCTGTCGACCTTAAGGTGGAACTCTCCCATTGACATACATGCTGAAACTCCCTGCCCTTGTACGTCCTTTTAAACGGATGTATAAATGAACATAGACATTCCGACAGTCGCTCCTACCATGGTCGAGGAGGTGGCTGTCAAGCATGTTACTGTCGACCATTTGATGGTAAACCACACACACACATATATATATATATATATATATATATATATATATATATATATTTTTTTTTTTTTTTTTTTTTCACTTTGTTGAGTGAGATAGTCCCACTAAGCCAATACCTCATCTCAGGGGATGACCAAAGTAGTATTCATACTGTCCAGATGAAATTTGGCCAAGGAACTAGAAAACTTCACCACTCTTTTTGGATATTTTATATCCACCTGAGCTACCACTCAAGCAGATGGGATCTCCGTTTCATTTCTCATCAAATCAAATTGCAGTTATATACAGCTGTGAGGTATTGTAAAAGTTTTAACTTAAATTTATCTCTCATGTGAGCTGGCATATGAATTCAAGTGGTAGAAATAATTTGTGAAGTCTTTCTCAGTAATTATTAGCTCAAAGACATGAAGGCCAATCTAATCTGGAGATAGTGCACCGTGATCCTACTGTTGTAGGTGGATTCTTAGGAAGCACTTTTTAACTTGATTCCCAGTGAGAGGCAGCACGCCAGGCAAAGAGTATTATGAAATCTATGTGGAAAAAGATGACATTTATTGCAACTGGGAGCTAACCAGAAGAGTTTTTGAGTGTGAACCAACTGTACAGATTTTTTGTTTAATAGTAATGCTTTAAATTAAAATTTTGGGGTAGCAATTGGCAGACTGTATTCCAGATTTGCTATCAGTACACTGATTATAGCTGTTCTCCATGACTGTGAGGTCTAACAACTGGAAAATCCATTGATTACTTTTAGCAGTTTAAGTTTTTTGTTTGTGTCTTTTGGCTTTTCCCGGTTAGGGGTCACCACAGCGGAACTCCGGTCTGCTAATGATTGGCAGTTGATTTTTCATACCGGCTTGCCAGGCCTGATGCACAACCTTCAACGAAGGTACACCCATTCACACATGTCTCCAAGCAGAAGACGCTCTTAGCTGAGAATCGAACCAGACAACGTCTTACTGTGAGGCGACCTTATTCATATAATTTCAGAGTAATCCTTATACAGCAATGCTGTTTCTAACCAGGCCTCTAAATATTTACATTTTTCCACTTGCACAAAGCGCTAAACAACTGCAATTCAAAAGAGTACTCCAGTCCCTTGGCTGTGCCAAACCGAACTGATGAGGTCTTAATATTTACTGTTATTTTAAATTATCCAGTCACATGGCCCAAAAAATGAGTGGTTATTTAATTTTGAATAAGTACAAATATTTTTCACAACTCTCAGAAAAATTGAGTTATCCACTAAATTAATAATCAAAGTGGTGTAAAAGCCTAAACAGCCGAACAGACCAAACAAACCAAAACCACGAAGTTTGCTGTTAAATAGGCTACGTGCTCAAGAAAGTCCAAAGTAGCCAATGTAAGATTCCACTTTTATTAGAACAAAAAACACAAACGCTCTTCAAATTAATAACAACAACGATATGCGTTTTCGTCTCAACTAAGTGAGACTTCATCAGATGTGTGGAAGTTGTGCAAAGAAAACATTTACATACCCTATTCCCCTTCCAATTAAGGAAAGGTACCAATGATATTTGTTCCCAACATTTAAAAAAATCCAATCAGCTTTGCATACTCATAAATATTCATGGGTGTTACGTCCACCATTGAGAAACACCTCCGTATACATTAAGTTCCTTTCTAAATACGGACATCCAAACAGTATCACTCAAGATGTTCATAAAACATGAGAAGTGTAAGCGTAAGTTAAAATCAATACATACATATGTTAAAACACAAAAATATACACTACATAATCTATCTAAATGTGCAAAATCAGCTATGAAGAATGAATCTCCGTTCAAAGACGGACGTCAATATAGCTATATAGTTTATAATCAAGCTTCATATAAAACCCGCTGCTCTAAAAAAATATATTATATGTAAGTGGAAATAGAATACAATATGTACATGATTCAAGATACATAAATAAAAACACATGAATAAAAACACATGAATAAAAACTAATAGTTAAAAACGCATCAAAAGTGTATATAAATAGTCTATCAAAGTGTGCAAACTTGCATGTGCAAAATTTAATCATAATAATTAAATATAAAAATATATATAACTTAAATATCTTATGTATTTATAAATATAAATATATACACACATCATAAAATAAAAAAACAATAATGTATTCCACAAGTAATACCCTAAATAATTAATAATGGTTAGAAATATATACAACCGTAAGCTTTTCGGGACACCCTGTAAACACTACCTGTTAGATTTGTTAATTTTTAAAAATTTTTTAAAAAATTTTACTTAATTAATTACATGTAAACCTTGTCAAAGTAAAAAACACACAAGAGAGACACAAGGCGAAAAGTATTTAAAATATGTGGAGTTTATAATATATAAAGAGTATTAAATACACAAAAAACCACCCTCTAGTGTCAAATCCAAATAGTGCTAATAATATTTATATTTTGTTTGATTTTAATCTCAATATAGCTCCTATTGATATAAAATCATTTAGTCCTGGACTTCTACTAGCATCCAAGTGCACCTGCCACCATAATTCTCTACTTTCTAGTATGTCTTCCCATGGCCCTCCTCTAGAGTCAATTTGAATTTGTTCTAATACAAAGAACAAAAATGTTGCACCTGAACAGTTTTTAGTATGCTTATACAGTGCATTTGTTTCTCTTTCTCTTTTAATATCGTAAGTGTGCTCATAGACCCTCTTTTTAGTGGCCTCTCGGTCTTTCCAATATAGTAGGATTGACACTTTTGGCAGGTCGCTAGGTATACCACTCTTTGGGTTTACAATTATAATAACTAGAACTTTTTATTAATTTATTTCTACTCTCTAAATAAATCTCACTTTTATTAATTATGAAAGTACATTGTGGGCATCTACCACACTTAAAAGTTCCAACTGTTACCCCCATATTTATTCTCATACCTTTCCCTGTTCTTTCCAATATGTTCCTAATATTAGGTGAATTTTTATAAACAATTTTGGGAGTTATCTTTTTAACTTCCTCAATATCAGTATATGTCAAAAAAGTTTTCCATTCTCTGTTAAGTATTTCTCTCATATTTTTGTTATGAGTATTATACTCTAATATAAATCTCCTTTGATAATTTCTATCTTCCTCATTCAAACTTTCAAAATTAAGAGTTCCCTCGTTTTCTGGGACACCTGTTGTGTTAATAGCTATACCTTTAATTGGTTGAAATCTTCCAGTTCTACCTAACACTACTTCATTCCTTATATTTCTTATAAACTCTATGGGGTACCCTTTTTCCAAAAACATATTTTCTAATCTTTCACATTCGTCATAAAAATCTTCTTGCCTACTCGTCATCCTACACCCCCTCACAAATTGCCCTTTAATAATATTTTTCTTATTGTGAAAGGGGTGTGCACTTCAAAGTGTAAAAGAGTTTACATAGGTAGGTTTTCTATAGACTTTAGTTTCAAGATTACCTTTATGCTTGTATATCTCTACATCTAAATAATTTAAAATTTCTTTGTTTATTGTATAGGTAAATTTCAAGAAACTAGTAGTAGTGTTTAAATAATTCATAAATTCAAAAAAATCATTATTATTTCCTACCCAGAACATAACCATGTCATCCAAATATCTATGGTATAATAACCATTTGTCTTTATATTTGGAATTTATTATGTATTTCTCTTCCCATCTCGAGAGTACTAAGTTTGCATATGTGGTGGCGCAGGCTGCTCCCATTGAAACTCCAGATTTTTGTTTAAAATATTCCCCATTAAAAATTAGGTAGTTGTTTTTCAAGATTACATCCATAAAACTGACAGTAGCTATTTTTTCCTCTTGAGTCATGTTCCTATCTAAAAATATACTTTCTTCAAATAATTTCATCCCTTCATTGTGTGGAATACAAGAGAACAAATCAACTATATCTATAGTTATGAAAATAATTTCTTCCCTATATATTTCGGGGGTTATTTCTCTTAAAAAATCCCAGGAGTCCTTCAAAATAACACTTTTATTAACCCAAATGTGTTTTGCTTTTGTGTCAACGTACTTAGCTAAAGGAACTGTCATTGCTCCAGACGCTGACACAATAGGTCTTAAAGGAGGATCCTCCTGGTTTTTATGTATTTTGGGTATGCCGAAGATAGTTGCTACCCTTGGTTTCTTCACTTTCAAAAAGTTAAAAGTTTTAATATCGATAACTTTCTCTAAGTGCAAATCATCAATTAATATATCTATTTTTTTATGTGCCATCTCAACCTCCTGTTTTGAGGCTACACAATAAATCTCCTCATTATTTAAAATAGTATTCATTTTTGCCTCATATAAAATTTTATCCATAATTACTAACCCACCCCCTTTGTCAGGTTTCATAATTCTTACTGTTTTATCATCAGCAATTTCTTTAAGTAATTTATTTTCTTCCCTTGTTAAATTGTAGTGATAGTAATTCCCTTTTCTATCGTTTTTCTTCCTTATTTCGTTTTCCATTTTCATCTCCAAATTCTTAATTTGTGGTAATATAGCTATATTGACGTCCGTCTTTGAACGGAGATTCATTCTTCATAGCTGATTTTGCACATTTAGATAGATTATGTAGTGTATATTTTTGTGTTTTAACATATGTATGTATTGATTTTAACTTACGCTTACACTTCTCATGTTTTATGAACATCTTGAGTGATACTGTTTGGATGTCCGTATTTAGAAAGGAACTTAATGTATACGGAGGTGTTTCTCAATGGTGGACGTAACACCCATGAATATTTATGAGTATGCAAAGCTGATTGGATTTTTTTAAATGTTGGGAACAAATATCATTGGTACCTTTCCTTAATTGGAAGGGGAATAGGGTATGTAAATGTTTTCTTTGCACAACTTCCACACATCTGATGAAGTCTCACTTAGTTGAGACGAAAACGCATATCGTTGTTGTTATTAATTTGAAGAGCGTTTGTGTTTTTTGTTCTAATAAAAGTAGAATCTTACATTGGCTACTTTGGACTTTCTTGAGCACGTAGCCTATTTAACAGCAAACTTCGTGGTTTTGGTTTGTTTGGTCTGTTCGGCTGTTTAGGCTTTTACACCACTTGGATTATTGGTTTACATTTAGTGAGTGCTCAGAGAATAACGAGTAGCACCCTGCCGCTTTTGTAACATGAGTTCTGACGGGCAGGAAGAGCTTGGTTTGACCAGGAAGTTAATAGGTCAGCTCACTGAACTGGTGAATTTACTCACGCCAATTTGTTCGAGTGTTTTACAAATGAGAAGCGAGGTGAAAGGAAAAGGGACCGAAGGGTTTATCCAGCAGCAAAACAAAAGGAAACGGGGGCTTATTGGCGAGAGCGAGGAAGCCGGCGACCCAGGAAATTCATTAACTTCAGAATTTGATCCTCGCAACACACCGAACGTTTTTGGTGAAGGAAGTAACAGTTCCAGTTTGAAAGGAACGTCACATAAGGATTTAGGAGCCAGACCTAAAACTACATCAGGTACTTTTAATAATGCCTTAACCACTAATGAGTGGTTACAGAAAAACTTTAATTTTCAAAGTTCTGATAACACGAGGAAAAGTGTTGCCGACGGCGACACTTATAGCACTAAACTGGACAAACTATATAAGCTAATGTTACAATATAGAACATGTATTATAGAGAACGCTTACTTAAAAGAATGTATTAAGAAAGAAATAGTCCCAAAAGGACTGCGTATTTGTAAATACCCCAATAATGTGCAAATGGGGACTGTTTTTTATGAAAACCTATTGAAAACTTTTAACAGATGTGGATTGGAAGTTGTGCAACATATTATTGATGAAAATGAAAGAAAATTGACACTTTTAGATAGGGATATTATGGAAATTGATTTATGTATTAAAAGTGATATGATTTTTAGTATTAAGGAGGAAAAAGAGAAATATTTTAAAATTAGAAGCAATATAGATTTGAAATGTGAAGAAATCATACAACGTAAGTGGAATAAACTAAATAGGGACATATATGAATATGCAAATGACATAAGTTACCCGAAACCTATTAAGACACACTATATAGGTAATAAGAATTATAATAATAATTATAATAATAACAATATTTATAGGGGGAAACATAGAAGGGATGAGGGTACGACCTATAACAAGGACCTAATGGATGAACAAATATATGATATTGAATTTCCACCCCTAGGAAATGAAAATCATGAAATATTCTCCGGAGAAGGGGATGATAGGAGAAGAAATTTTCGGACATATGGGGGGAAAAGGGGAAGAGGGAGATTCAATTACTAGATACCCTCACCCATTATGAAGTAGTTCAGGAAAATTGTATAGATCACACAATTGAGACACATCATGTTATAGGAAGCAATCTAGATATTAGCATTATTTCTAGTTTGAATGATGTCATGAACACAGGTGTAGAGGACGACTCAAATTTAAATTTTAGAAATGACAATTACAACCTTAATAATGAGGTAAGGGAAAATAATATTATCAGAGAAAATGCCAAAAATAGTTATGAAGGTTTTTCTATATATAACTTTAGTAATTATATTCTTGATAAAAATCATTTTAGTCTATTTAGTAAAGGACTAAAATATATTCCATCGAAAAAAGGAGATACAGCTAACACTATAATAGATATGAAACTTTTTTTAAGAAAAATTAATTTAACCATTTTAGCCTCTAGAGTAGGGTTTGCTAATCAAAAAGAGAATATAGAGAATAAAGAAAGTAGGGTATTGAATAAGAAATCAACATATAACCCCCCCTATTACCACAAATTAAGAATTTGGAGATGAAAATGGAAAACGAAATAAGGAAGAAAAACGATAGAAAAGGGAATTACTATCACTACAATTTAACAAGGGAAGAAAATAAATTACTTAAAGAAATTGCTGATGATAAAACAGTAAGAATTATGAAACCTGACAAAGGGGGTGGGTTAGTAATTATGGATAAAATTTTATATGAGGCAAAAATGAATACTATTTTAAATAATGAGGAGATTTATTGTGTAGCCTCAAAACAGGAGGTCGAGATGGCACATAAAAAATAGATATATTAATTGATGATTTGCACTTAGAGAAAGTTATCGATATTAAAACTGTTAACTTTTTGAAAGTGAAGAAACCAAGGGTAGCAACTATCTTCGGCATACCCAAAATACATAAAAACCAGGAGGATCCTCCTTTAAGACCTATTGTGTCAGCGTCTGGAGCAATGACAGTTCCTTTAGCTAAGTACGTTGACACAAAAGCAAAACACATTTGGGTTAATAAAAGTGTTATTTTGAAGGACTCCTGGGATTTTTTAAGAGAAATAACCCCCGAAATATATAGGGAAGAAATTATTTTCATAACTATAGATATAGTTGATTTGTTCTCTTGTATTCCACACAATGAAGGGATGAAATTATTTGAAGAAAGTATATTTTTAGATAGGAACATGACTCAAGAGGAAAAAATAGCTACTGTCAGTTTTATGGATGTAATCTTGAAAAACAACTACCTAATTTTTAATGGGGAATATTTTAAACAAAAATCTGGAGTTTCAATGGGAGCAGCCTGCGCCACCACATATGCAAACTTAGTACTCTCGAGATGGGAAGAGAAATACATAATAAATTCCAAATATAAAGACAAATGGTTATTATACCATAGATATTTGGATGACATGGTTATGTTCTGGGTAGGAAATAATAATGATTTTTTTGAATTTATGAATTATTTAAACACTACTACTAGTTTCTTGAAATTTACCTATACAATAAACAAAGAAATTTTAAATTATTTAGATGTAGAGATATACAAGCATAAAGGTAATCTTGAAACTAAAGTCTATAGAAAACCTACCTATGTAAACTCTTTTTTACACTTTGGAAGTGCACACCCCTTTCACAATAAGAAAAATATTATTAAAGGGCAATTTGTGAGGGGGTGTAGGATGACGAGTAGGCAAGAAGATTTTTATGACGAATGTGAAAGATTAGAAAATATGTTTTTGGAAAAAGGGTACCCCATAGAGTTTATAAGAAATATAAGGAATGAAGTAGTGTTAGGTAGAACTGGAAGATTTCAACCAATTAAAGGTATAGCTATTAACACAACAGGTGTCCCAGAAAATGAGGGAACTCTTAATTTTGAAAGTTTGAATGAGGAAGATAGAAATTATCAAAGGAGATTTATATTAGAGTATAATACTCATAACAAAAATATGAGAGAAATACTTAACAGAGAATGGAAAACTTTTTTGACATATACTGATATTGAGGAAGTTAAAAAGATAACTCCCAAAATTGTTTATAAAAATTCACCTAATATTAGGAACATATTGGAAAGAACAGGGAAAGGTATGAGAATAAATATGGGGGTAACAGTTGGAACTTTTAAGTGTGGTAGATGCCCACAATGTACTTTCATAATTAATAAAAGTGAGATTTATTTAGAGAGTAGAAATAAATTAATAAAAAGTTCTAGTTATTATAATTGCGAAACCCAAAGAGTGGTATACCTAGCGACCTGCCAAAAGTGTCAATCCTACTATATTGGAAAGACCGAGAGGCCACTAAAAAAGAGGGTCTATGAGCACACTTACGATATTAAAAGAGAAAGAGAAACAAATGCACTGTATAAGCATACTAAAAACTGTTTAGGTGCAACATTTTTGTTCTTTGTATTAGAACAAATTCAAATTGACTCTAGAGGAGGGCCATGGGAAGACATACTAGAAAGTAGAGAATTATGGTGGCAGGTGCACTTGGATGCTAGTAGAAGTCCAGGACTAAATGATTTTATATCAATAGGAGCTATATTGAGATTAAAATCAAACAAAATATAAATATTATTAGCACTATTTGGATTTGACACTAGAGGGTGGTTTTTTGTGTACTTTATACTCTTTATATATTATAAACTCCACACATTTTAAATACTTTTCACCTTGTGTCTCTCTTGTGTGTTTTTTACTTTGACAAGGTTTACATGTAATTAATTAAGTAAAATTTTTTAAAAAATTTTAAAAAATTAACAAATCTAACAGGTAGTGTTTACAGGGTGTCCCGAAAAGCTTACGGTTGTATATATTTCTAACCATTATTAATTATTTAGGGTATTACTTGTGGAATACATTATTGGTTTTTTATTTTATGATGTGTGTATATATTTATATTTATAAATACATAAGATATTTAAGTTATATATATTTTTATATTTAATTATTATGATTAAATTTTGCACATGCAAGTTTGCACACTTTGATAGACTATTTATATACACTTTGATGCGTTTTTAACTATTAGTTTTTATTCATGTGTTTTTATTCATGTGTTTTTATTTATGTATCTTGAATCATGTACATATTGTATTCTATTTCCACTTACATATAATATATTTTTTTAGAGCAGCGGGTTTTATATGAAGCTTGATTATAAACTATATAGCTATATTGACGTCGTCTTTGAACGGAGATTCATTCTTCATAGCTGATTTTGCACATTTAGATAGATTATGTAGTGTATATTTTTGTGTTTTAACATATGTATGTATTGATTTTAACTTACGCTTACACTTCTCATGTTTTATGAACATCTTGAGTGATACTGTTTGGATGTCCATATTTAGAAAGGAACTTAATGTATACGGAGGTGTTTCTCAATGGTGGACGTAACACCCATGAATATTTATGAGTATGCAAAGCTGATTGGATTTTTTTAAATGTTGGGAACAAATATCATTGGTACCTTTCCTTAATTGGAAGGGGAATAGGGTATGTAAATGTTTTCTTTGCACAACTTCCACACATCTGATGAAGTCTCACTTAGTTGAGACGAAAACGCATATCGTTGTTGTTATTAATTTGAAGAGCGTTTGTGTTTTTTGTTCTAATAAAAGTGGAATCTTACATTGGCTACTTTGGACTTTCTTGAGCACGTAGCCTATTTAACAGCAAATTTCGTGGTTTTGGTTTGTTTTATCCACTAAATTGTTATCTAAATTGTGAGACAGTCATGCAACTGATCATTCATAGAAAAGTTAAAATTGTATGAGAATAGGCAAAGACGCCATGAATAGCCTTCCCTCTGCTTAGAGGTAGTGTTATCATACACTAGTACTACAAGAACCAGAAATGATATCTTGCATGAAATCCTGTTCCCTTAACTCTCGATGAAAAAGCAGAATACTGTAGTGACTCAAAAACCCTGATTACTTTTGTAAATACTGCTGGAGTAACAAGTCTCCTGTTTGTGTTTCCACATCTAATACCAACATCTTTGTAAATGACTGTGAGTGCTATACTCACTCCCAAAGCCATAATGGGACTAAGACAGCAAGCAGCCCATGTTTATCAAGATGTCCATGCCACTAAAGTGTTCTTTTCAGAATCACCTGATATCAGAGGTAGGTGGGCGGTCTTGTATGATCACAAGACTGGCTTCTTCTGGAAATGGAATATTCAGTGCA
This sequence comes from Protopterus annectens, assembly GCF_019279795.1. Taxonomy (NCBI): domain Eukaryota; kingdom Metazoa; phylum Chordata; order Ceratodontiformes; family Protopteridae; genus Protopterus; species Protopterus annectens. Next base: position 1,804,696,453 of record NC_056733.1, on the reverse strand, counting down.
TGCTTCATGCTTCACTGGTTTTGACTCCCTGTTATCACAGATTATTTTGTCCTTTGAAGAGACAATCATGGGCAGCAAATGTTCTGTTTTTTTGTGACCTGATTCTGAGTACAGAATGTAACAAATCTGCATACATTTTTCCTGCTGGGCTCAGATATGATGCAGAGACTAAGAAGTTTTTTTTGACATCTGGGCCATGCTGATAAATCTTGGGCAGGGCTAGGCCTGTTCTCTCATTAACCTTGAGAGCTGTCAGAAAACATGTACTTCTTGACTAAAGTTCTTTTCAGTATAGGACAGACATAATCAACTGTACCTGTATTTACCATATGGAATCCACACTGTATATCCTGCAGGGAGAGAAATGTATAAATATTCATAACTCATTGGAATAATATGTCATTTGCAATTGTTAATGGAAATTATTTAACTCATGAATTTTCTTTAACACAGAACTGTAGGCGAGTCTTTATAAAACCACCTTTAACACTGTTTAAATATTTCTTGCAAAATGTAATGCATAACACATGACTAAATTACCTCAAACTATTGAGCAGGTACAAAGTATTACATTTAGCCAGTGCTTGTACAGAAAACATCTTTTATTATGAATAATATAAGGTGAAAAAGCATAACATATTCTGCAGCAACATTATCAGCATACAGATTGAATGCTTTTCACTGTAATAGTGAGGTTCAACTCCAGCTGTTGAATTTTGTAGACATGTTATAGGATATTTTTCCTAAAAAAGACATATAAAAACACACCCCATATCCTAGATCACAGGATTCAATTACAGTGTGTGTGTGTGTGTGTGTGTGTGTGTGTGTGTGTTGTATGAGCACACGTGCAACACATGCAGTCATGTGTATTTATATCTGTGCATATAAACGTGCTAAATGTGTTGTTTATACACACATGCATGTATGTATGTGCACCTCTATGTGAGTATAATTGTGTGCATATATATGTTACTGTATGTGGGTGCACAGGAATATGTTTGTGCTTTAATTAACATAGGTCTGTTTTTTTTAATATGGTAATTCATTAGTAATGATTATCAGTATTTCAAAAATCTAGGAACGCATTTTATATATATATATATATATATATATATATATATATATATATATATTGTCGGTGACTTTGCACCTCACAGCCCCCTACCTAAATATACTAACTCTGAGCTCACACTACAGTAGGGAAATGGCAAAGTTCACCATGGTGGCCAAGTGGCTCTTTTCCCAGGGTTAGTTTTCGATGTTCCTGGTGTTCAATGTCAGGTTTTGCTGATGTGGTCTTAATGTCAATGTTTTCAAGTAGACCCATATATATATATATATATATATATATATATATATATATATATATATATATATATATATCTTGCTGGTAGATAGATAGCCATGTTAGGTCATTTTTACCACCTCTGTACATGAAACCTTTAAAGTGCTTATATATTTTGAGTTGTGCATCTTTCATCAATATAGCATTTAAGTCTTAATGGATAAACAATAGAAATATTGAATTGCCACTCTAAGATGCTAAGGACAGCTTTTGTTTGAATGAGTACTGTATGTAACCCATGTACACTGGATAAGTAGTCAGCTTACATGTTTCATAAGATGACTCTCTGGAACAGCACAGAATAGCCACTGTAGTTTATTAAAAGGCCATCTGAGTGTCACATCTGGAAATATTTAAAACAGTGTAACTGCTATCTTGGTTTTCTAATAATACTAGGAACTGGATCAGTATGCATATTTCAAAAGATGTATCAGCAAGTTCTATGCCTCACAGCTTCGTTTTCAAAAGTTCAGTCTTGATGTCTACTCACTGTCTCTGTTGATTTTGGATGTTCCCCTCATGCATGTGTTGATTTTGTTTGGGTATTTCTTGTTGTATATTTTCAATAGATCTCCAGCTATTACAGAATTGCCAGTGGATTGGGTTACAGTGATACCATTGCATAAGGGCCAGAATAGAGAAAATCTGGGAAACTGAAGGCCTATTAGCTTAATCACAATGGTGAAGAAGTCATGGAGAGAATCCTGAGAAGAAGGCTCATAACATTTCCCATTGGCAGCAGTCACCAGTACGACCAACAGGAGAGATTCATGGCCAAAATAGGGTGTCAGTCAAATGTAATAGAGATCATATTGAAAAGGAATCAGTACTGTTGTATACATGGCATTCAATACAGTCACAAGGTCAATAGGAAACATGAAGGGCTGGCTGAAAGCCAAGGAATGAGAAACTGGATAGCTGCATGGTTAAATGGCAAGTTATTGAGTTTTTTGTGAGACAGATGGCATCAAGAATGAGAGAAGTGACTAGTGGAGTGCTGTAGATATCCATTGTGGACTAAATGCTCATTGTTGTGTTTCTGGAAGAAATAACCAGTGGAACAGAAAACATGATTAACCTATTTTCTGAATAAACAAAGAGTGGTGCAACAGTGATGGATGTGGATGTTTGGTAAATAATTAGCAAAAGTTGAAGAAGTGACAAAAAGGTAGCAGTTGAGTTTCAGTACAAGCAGGTACAAATATTGCACTTGAGCAACAATAACGCTTGTGTAAAGCATGAAGATGTAGCAATGGGACAGATGATAAAGGAGCAGAAAAAGGACCTGAGGATGATGGTCAAACCTGGACTGGACTATCAGAAGAGGACTGAGAAGGCAGTGGCATCAGCAAACAAAATACTCTGGTGTACCCTCAAGGGGATATATTCCAGAAGCAAAGAGATAATGCTTCCACTCTACAGATCCTTGGTCAGACTACAGCCTGAGTACTGCATGCAGTTCTAGAAGCCATATAAGGAAAAGGTCATCAGGATACTGGAAGGGATTTCTAGAGGAAAGTTATCAGAACAATTGATGGGATAAGATGAAGGAATATGAGTTAGAACTCTTCTCATTAGAATCCAGAAAAAATACAGGAAATATGATATTGGTGTAGAAGATCAATTCATGGAGATGTTAAAGAGTCATTGTGAATACAAGTGAGATAGGGGAAAGGAGATGGCTCAAGCAACAGACTGTAAGGACTAACTACTCTCTGGATCTTTAATAGTACATTTTCAACATGTAAGTTATGGGCCCATGTAATGGGGAACCAGAATGGATGGTGGATAGAGCATCCACAAACACATTCAAGAAAGCATGGGGCTGGTGAAAAAGGTAATGGAGAAAGTAGGGATTGGAGATGAAGTATGATGCTAAGTTGTTAAAAAAGGCAGACTAGATAGGGTTGTAGTCTCCTACCATTAAGCTAATTTTATATATTATAAAGTATTATACAATAATGTCTCATTGCCATTCAAAAATTAGCATGCTGACTGGACAGTCCAACCAGCATGCCCCTTTGTAAACTGAGCATATGCCAATAGAAAAAAGTGCAGTGAATGAAGTACCATTGAGCAGCCAGACTTTTCTATTGACATATGCTACGGACAACACACCAAAATATGAGAAATATCAGGTACATTCCGCAAAACTAAAACAACAACATAGTTGATTTTCCTCATATTTTTGTGCTGTCTTTGTAAGTATCTAATTTTTTACAACTTAAAAAATGACTAAACAAACAGCAACGGAGATTGTTTTCTCTGTTATTTTATTTATTTTATTTTATTTTTTGACAGTTGTTTACTGGGAAAGTCCTCTGGGCCAGACTGAGCCCATTTTCAGCGGAGGCCCAAAGAGAAAAGCTCCAACGACAAAATGGGAATTAGATACAATGTTTCCAAAGTAGCAAAACATGTAAAAAGCCTAAAAAAATCTAGAGTTTCATGAGAACACATTACAGTGGGCTCAATCCACAAGTTCCACGGTAGTGATAAGCTTCTTATTCCATGTCACTTACAAGTGATTGCAAAATCCAGATAAGTACAGAAAATATACTGAAGTGTCATGGGAAATTCAATATACAGTAGTATAAAAAGAGCTGCAATTTTGATGTCAAAAGAAGAAAATTTTCAAGTCGTTAGAATACTATAAATTTGGACTAGCTATTTCTCTGTGATTGTATAGGAGAGAATAAACAAGAAAAGGGAGCGGTTATGGAAATGAGATAGTGTAGGAGCAGATTGGGTCTGATGGGGAGAAAAAGTCAAGTTTTTAACATCGAGAGAGATGGAAGGAACAATAGAACAATTACATATCCAATAGGAGAGGAGATGGTTATGAAGGGCAGATTTGAACTTAGAAGGACATTGTTCGCTGCGGATAGAAGAAGGAAGGTTATTCCATAACCTGGTAATGGTCCAGGAATATTAGAGGTTTCCTGCAGGTAGTTTTTGGTTTGTGAATTTGGAGTAGGTGTTGGTGTTGCTTCTCCTGCACAGATGTACTGTGCAAGTGTGGGATAGTAAGTCCTATATGCATGCGCAGTGCATCAGATAAATGAAGACAACACAGAAGTAAAAAGAAGTGCTCTTATGCAAATGCATTATTTAAGAAAGGTAAGTAATTTCTTTCTTGAATAATGTCATTGCATAAAAGTAATAATCCACTCATATGTGTGGGTGTATCAAGATTTACTGAAGTTTGGCTTTTTTTAATCACTCAGGCTTCACCCTTGTGAGCAAACCACACTAGCCATGTATAAATCCTGATATACTCGTGCTTGATCATGGATTATTGCTTAAATACATTCTGGTTTCCTCTTAGAAAAATAAAAATTATTTGGTTATACCAAATTTTATATGTTGAGGTTACTCTTGTCCCTGTTGCATAGCTAAAAATGGTAAATGAGTCAGTCTATGTGCTTGGCTGACAAATGATATATAAACAAATACTGATCTGAGTTTTAAAAAGTATGTATTGTTATAAGACATTTCCCTGGATTTACAAAGCCCTGTAGAATGTGCAGGATTAGTCTAAGAGCTATTTTCGGCAATATGGCCGATGTGCGATCCAGGAACGAGCTCCCGGGATGTGCATGTCAGCTCTTAGACTAATCCTGCATGAACTGAGCTCCTGTATGCAAACTACCCTTGTTTGCAGGTGAAAACCATGCAAATGAGGATAATATGTGATCCAGGAAGATGGCAGCTGTCTGTGCAGGACAAATACAGTGTGCAGAAATGTACTCGGTTAGTAACTGAGTACATTTCTGCAGTCTACAAAACTGAGCTATGACAGCTCCAAATAAAGGCTGCATATCATTGAGGAAGCATGTCAATGGTCAAGTAGAAGGCCATTGGCATTGGAAACTGCTTAAAAAAAAAAAAACAACTTTTATTTATTTTTTTTCGCCAATCTCGCCTGTTTAAGCATAGGGCAGCGGCGTGTAAACAGGATCGTGGGAAAATAATAAAATAAACCTAAAATAAGCATTCTAACTAAAATCAGTATTCTGCCATGCAAGTGAATGGCAGGCAGAAGACAACCTGGCAGTGAGTAATGGCTGCTAAGGGGGGAGGCTCAGTGTGGGACATGTAACTATGCATTAGCAGGCAATCCTATGCAAATGAGGGAAAGGTTAGTGAATTCTGGATTTTACCAGGGTGTGAGGCAGGTCCCAAGAGGGTAAGAGTATAAATTGCTGGGTGTAAGACTAGGATATAGGTGACATCATGGGGGGGTGTCAGGCATACTGTAAGTGGATTGGAGACCTGTGGCTCGGGATTACTCCTAGCTTAGCACAGCTACAATTCATATACTCAACTTTGGTAAGGCTGCTGATATCACTCACCTAGAAATGCACCTCTGTGGAAATCATAGCCCAGTAATTTCCATAGCACGTCCTGTAACTGTGTACTGCTGTAGTGTGAGAAAGTAGTTAGGTAGGTATTTTAACCCCAGACTTGGCAACTGTGTGTGTGTGAATCTGTGTGTCTTTGTGTCTCTGTATGTTTATGACTGAGTGATGAACAATACTTTTTAGGTCACTCACACTCCTTAGAATTCATATACCCAATGTTGGCAAGGCTGCTGTCACTCACCTAGAAATACACCTCTGGGAAAAACATAGCCCAGTAATATCTGTAGCGTGTCCTGTAACTGTGTACTGCTGTAGTGTTATTTAGAACTGTATTAGGGTTCCATCACCACCCATGACAGTTCTGGATGTTTTGTGTGGGTTTCAATGTCTGTGTATGGAGCAATGTATCATAGGCTACTCACTTGTAGTACATTTCAAATGCCCTACTTTGCCAATCCTGCTGATGTCTTCATTGTGAAATACAACTTTGGGGAGAAAGTACTCTGTAATCCTTGTGATGCGACCTATAAACTGTTCCATGCTGTAATGTGATATAGGCCTTGGTCAGGTGTTCTATACCCACACATGACTGCTGTGAATGTTTTGTGTGTGTCTCACTGTCTGTGTAGGGAACAATGCATTTTAGGCTAGTCACTCACAGTACAGGTGAAATGCCCTACTTTGGTAAACCTGTGGATGTCATTGAGTGTGAAATACACCTTTGGGGAAGGATGTCTCTAGTAATCCCTGTGGTGTGTCCAATAACAGCTCTATGCTGTAATGTGAGGTAGGCCTTGATCAGGGGTTTTATACCCACACATGACAGTTGTGGATGTTTTGTCTGTATCTCACTATCTGTGAAGGGAGCAATGCATTTTAAGCTAGTTACTCGCAGTACAGGTGAAATGCCCTACTTTGGTAATCCTGCTGATGTCAGTCACTGTGAAATACACCTTTGGGGAAGGTGTACTCCAGTAATGTCCATGGTGCGTACTGTAACTGCGCAGTGCTGCAGTATAATAAAATAGTTAGGTAGGGGTTCAACTCCAAGACATGACAGGTGTGTGTGTGTGTGTGTGTGTGTGTGTGTGTGTGTGTGTGTGTGTGTGTGTGTGTGTGTGTGTGTGTGTGTAACTCGTATCCTGTGTAGAGGTGAGTGTATGACACCTGTGGCTTGTGGAGGGGGTTTTGTTTATTACTTTTATGGTGGCCCTACTATATATCACAATGGCAACAATACAAGGATAACAGATGTAAATTAGCTGGGAGGCTGGGGTGCAAAGCCATACCTATACATGTGACATCAAGGCCAGCCAATCCAAATTAGCAACCCCACTATTAACCAGAGCACACACTCAACAAATGTGTCATATGCACACACATGCCTAGGTAACAGCCAATATGTGGGTAGTACACTGCATATTGGCCACTAATAGTAACTATGCAGTGATTGCAGTGGGCTACAGAGGGCATGTCACCCTGCCCATCTGTCCAATATGCATGTACATGCAGACAGTGCATCTCCACCATGTTCCCCAATGGACACCTCCACCACCTGTGGTGCCTTCACATGTGACTCACAATGGACATACCATGGCTGACAACATGCCCTGTATGGACAGATGACACTGACATCAGGGAATGCTGTTGGCATGCCATCAGTGTAGATGAAGGGTACACCTGCTGCCCATTACCAGTTCCTGCCACAGGTGGGCAAGACTGGCACATCTGTCATGTGGCCTGATGCCATGGTATACCCATTGCCTACTCTTGTACAGCCTGCTGGCACAGTTGACCACCACACACCCATGTAGATATGCATCCATGCATGTCAGAACTGGCACCCTCTGTGTTTGTGTGTGTTTGTTGTATGGTGTGTATGTCCACATCCACACTCACTACAACCTCCCAGGGCATACTAAAGCATGCTGTCTGATGTCTGACATCTCCTCATACTGTTTGCCCATACAGCCTCCGTGTGGTGCATGTGATCCCTGCACATTGATGTGTTGTGGCAATCCCAATGTGGGTTGGGAGGGTGGCCTAATGGTTAAGGTGTTTGCCTTACAAACACAAGGTCCAGGGTTTGAGTCTCACAAGGGATAATTGGCTAGGCTTAAAATGGCTTGCAATGGCAGTTAGCTTAGTACTAACTATAAACTTATATTCTCATCCTAAGGGGTGGTGAAAGCCACACACACTCTGGCTAGGCTTATAAATGCCCTAGGGCAGATAACCTAGTATGAACCTATGAACCTATGAGTTGCCCTCCTGGCCCTGCCAAGTGTGTCAATGTGTGTGCATCCCTGTGTGAGTGTGCCTGTGTTGACGCTGGCACCTGTTCATGCAGACAGGCATGTATACGACACCTATCATATATCTACCATATCCCTGTTGCAGATGTCACTTACCCTCACATATATGTCCAGAGTGCTCCACATCAGGTAACCCATGTGGGGCATCCAATAACTGCATCAAACTGTGATAGCACTACATAGTGGTTGGGGGTTTGATACCCTGTGCTGGTAGGTGTGTGACACAAACATGCTTCAGTTTTACATTCTCACCCCTCCCTGACATGTATCTGCCTCCCTCACTCCCTTTCTGGTGGATGTGGAGACCCACACCTGCCTTGCTTAGGCAGCAGCATGTGTATTTTACGTGATGCTCATGATCAGCTGATGGCCTCTGCATGAATTTCAGCCCTCCCCTAGCTGATTGCATGTGGAACAGCTGTGGTAACAATCCCATAGCCAATTGCACGGAAACACACTCCAATACCCAGGAAAATTATGGTGGTGTTGGGCCTTTGCAGTCACTGTGAGCAGGAACTAGATCTGATGTTTGGCAAACAGCACCCCAGATGGATTGTGGATTTACCTCTAACAACATACACCATGGAAAGAGGGCAACCAACAGGAGGGGGATGCACCTGACCTGACTACAGACTGTAAGTGCTGCTATACTGCAATTGTAGTAATGGTGGTTTAACACTGTTTGTCTGGATATGCCTGTCGTACATGTTGCAATACCTCCCATGTCAGTTCCATGCATATAAGGAATCCCCATCTACCGGGTCATCTGCAGACAAGGCAGTGTTGTGGCTATGGTTTCATGTGTTAGCCACAGTGTATCAATCTGTGGAATGCAGAAGGTAGTGTGAGGATTGCAGTCTGTATCTGGTGAAGGCCGTGACAGTTACTGACTTCATGTCCCTCACAGGACATATGTTGCAATAAACCCTTTTACAATGGAAAATATATGAGGTTATCACAGCAATATGTCTATACTGGCCCTGTGTATGTGCTGTCAGCCACACCTCTGTCAACCTTTATGGCATGCATGAAGTGGTGCATATGTGCTGTACATCATAAATACTGTCATCATATCTGAAAACAAGCCAGTGATATATCAGATTGCTACACGTCATGTACAGTAGTGGTTATATTTCATGACATAAGCTGGACATTCTATGGATGTTTGTACAGTACTGAGGTCTGTGTAGTGATGGTAAATGCTGGCAGTGTGTGTATTGTTAATATGTACTTCAGCCTGTGTACAGACTGTGGTAGATGTCATTGTTCTAGCTCCCCTCTATCAGATGTTACATGCTGCCCCACTGTATGGTACCAATTTGCCTTACATGTTTGTAGGGCCATACACACTTGTCTCATACTACAGACGGAACATAACAAACTGTGTAGCAGCCCAGTATATTTAGGGTCATTCTGTGAGTGGCACATATGAGGATGGAGTAGAACAGATAGTCCATATACTGTAATATTATGCTATGTGGCTGTGACTGTGTTCACATTGGTTGTGGTTATGCACTGTCACACAGGTGTATCTTACCCTGTGCTGTGACATAGCTGTTGAGCCTGCTATATATGCAGGTACATGTGCATTCCCCCCATACGAGATGTAGGTCAGTGTTGAGCCAGTCTGCCTGTAGCCTGCACAGTGCATTGTTACATGCCTAGCAGCTTAGTGTACTTAACCAGTGGGATGTTATGTGCAGATACTTGCCAGATGTACTGCTGCTGGGCCTCCCTTAAACGTCACGTATGTCAGACAGAGCAGTGGGATGCTGTACAGATGTATGTCAGTATCTAGTGGATGGTATGTGTCCATGGCACCCCTGTACCAGCAATTATTATGTGTCAGGCCAGACAGGAGTGTGTGAATCCAACACCTATGGTGCCAAATGTATACCAGTTGTTATGTGTTGTACCCATCTACATGACTGTCTACATCCATATTGTCAGGCCTGGTACACATGTGGTGCACTAAGGGATTATGTGTATACCTCAGGACTGTATAGGGTGCATCCGAAGTTCCACATATAGTGGCCAATATCTCTGCTGCACTCCACAGGGGCATTACATGCTAGCAGTGGTACCTTACAATGTTTTCCTTAGGATGTCTGTCAGTAGCCAATGGCACACATGTTATAAGCAGATGTCAGCATCCACACACACCATGTCTGTGAAGACAATCCCAATGACAGTAGCAACAGTCTAGTACTATACCTGCTATACATATCTGTCATCCCCTTGCACTACAACTTTGGGACTGTAGAGGCTGGTGTATGGCTACACTCCATGTCCAGGACATATGGTGAAAATATATAAACATATACTTATCCAGATAGCCATATATATATATAATTACACGTGTACTACATTTAATTGCCACTGTCATGGCAACCACCCACTATAAATCCCTACAGCGTGTGGGCATGGTCCCTTTAAATTCCCTGTGTGATGGACATCCTTCCTGTGTATGGCCATCAGTGATACAGGAAGCAGGTAGCAATACCTCTTACAGGAGAATCTGCACACTCAGAGTGGCCACATATTTGTAGGAGAATCAGGAACTACAGACAGACTGTGGGTAGAGTTGCGTAATGCTTTGCACAGTACTGGTGTTACAGTGTGTGTGTGTGTGTGTGTGTGTGTGTGTGTGTGTGTGTGTGTGTGTGTGTGTGTGTGTATACATACTAGTGTACCTTGGAATGCAGTCTGTCTGCATAGCTCACTACTGTGGGCCTGACCTCTTGCTGGACAGAGGTATGCCTATCATGTGTTGTCCGTCCACCACCCAGGTCCTGTGTCAGATATTACACTGGCAGTGTGTGTTGCATGCTATCAGTACATGGTACATCCATGTTTATATCTACCCTCAATTCTCTGATGAAGAGTATGTTATAGACAATCCTGTAACACCAGCACCTTGCTTAGTGTATGGCAGCAGTGTTCCACATATGTGCCTGTGTGCCAGCCTCTGTCCTCATCTATATACCAAGCTTTGCATATATGTCATGCTGTTTGGGGTTGTTCTGTAGTGGGTTGTGAGTATATCACACTGCCATTGCTGCCATTAGTCCACTGCTGTTGTATCCCCCACACATACAGTGGAGCTGTGGCCATATATGTGTGGGAGTCACTTACACAACACATGTGCAGTCTTATGCACTGCAGAGGCCAGTGTATGTAACAGTTGTATATGAGCTTGTATTATTGAGTCTAGATGGGGAGCACCATAAATGACCTAGGCTGTTACAAAATGTGGGGGTATCAGAGGTGAGCTGCCACAAGGTTTGTGGATGTACAGTACCGTATACTCCACCTATATTGACATTACTTAGAAGAGATGGGGTACTGCAAGCCTACTGCCTCCAGCCATACAGACTGTTCTGTGAGTTATGCCTTGTTATATACCGGGTACAACCCATTTACCTCCTACGGAGTGTGTACAGAGTGTATACAGAGTGTTGATAGAGGCAGCTAAACTACACACCTGCTGTACATACTGTTGATTGTGTGGTACCCTGTGGCCCAGTCTGTCTGCACTATTGTACATTCTGAAGGGCTTGGGCTGGACAGCAACAGTTGTGAATCTTTCCAGACTACTGTATTCGTGTAACTGTTTCACAGTTGCAGTACTCTGTTTATAAGATTGTCAGTATTTGAACAGCTGTATGATATGGCATATAGAACTGTTATAGTACACAATTAAAGGATTCCCATTTCTGCAAACCTGTGTGTGGTGCCTTTCCTACAACCTTTCTATGGGTATATGTTGCAGGCAATGATTGACATTAGTATGTGTCGCCCATACAGTGTCCAGTTGTTCAGGTGTTAACTGTAGGCATAGTGGCTGTTCCATATTGTGTGCACCTCCTACATATGTATCTTACTGTACATATATCTGTGTGTGTATGTGTAGTCACATGTATATATACATATATATATATATATATATATATAGATGTATATATATATATATATATATATATATATATATATATATATATATATATATATATATATATATATATATATATATGTATATCTGGATCTGCATATATGTGTCTGTGTATCAGTATCGTGGGGACATGGGGACATTGATGGCTTCCACATATTACATGTCCTATGGGAGATAGACTGCACTTGGTAGTGTATTGCAGGGTGGATGTGTTTGGCTGTGGGGGGATGCCTATTCATACAAGATGAATAGTGTGTGGGGTCTCTCAACCCCATTAATGGTGCATGTGGACATAGGTGTATTTGTTAATCTGCAATTGCTATCTACAGATGTATGCCCATATATACCTATATAGATATATATATCTGCTAACAGATATATAAGTATATGTGCATAGATAGTGATATATATGTATATAGAGTAAGTAAAACAACATATAAATGTATATCTATACATATATGGATATGTTGTATCTGTTAAGGTTGCAATATAGTTACACACGCAGACATATAGATGTTGGTATACATTCTCTGTACTGTTGCATGACAGGACTGGCTAATATGTTTCTGAAACATTGAATATCTGTGTATCTGTCATGGCTTAGTGGTACATCACTTTGTCTATGGTGTGCAAGCTTCTTGGCTTGTGCCTTACAAGAGCTGTTTATTTTGTTGCTGTGCAGAACATGGCTCATTGGATACAGAGAGGTTAAGACACCTTTAAGAAGTTGTAAGCAGGTTTGCATGGGTTTGCACGGAACTAAGCATTGCCTACACAGGTTAAGCAATTTAGAAGCTAACTGAGGGTATGAAAACGTAACCAGAGGTTAGCAGGGCTTACCATCATGCAAACCCATGCAAACCTGCTTACAACTGCTTTAAAGTGCCTTACTCACTCTGTATCCAATGAGCTGTGTTCTGCCCAGCAACAAAATAAACAGCTTTTGCAAGGCTCAAATTAAGGACCCTACACACCATACACAAAGTGATTTACCACTAAGCCATGGCAAATATGCATAATCATGATGTTTTCACATACATATCACCTAGCCCAGGTATACAATACTACAGGGAATGTATTCTGTCATGTAGATGTATTTGTGTGTAAATATATATTCTTCTTTAAATGGATATAACATATCTATATATGTAGATGTAGGTATAGAAATATATATATATATATATATATATATATATATATATATATATATATATATATATATATATATATATATATATTTATATATATCTATGCCATTAAATACATATATACATAGATACACATACATCCATAGATATATATGTATACATCCACATGTCCACATATATACAGCACTAGGAATGCATATATCTCAGCATATGTATGGCTCACCTTTCAAAGGGAAAAATCCATGTGTCCAAAAGCTGGAAGGCCAAAAGTATTTTCCCAGCATTGCACAATCTTGCAATACACGCATTGAATGTGCAGTGAGCGAATGTCATTATGCATTCGCTCATTGCAGATTAGGCAATTTGGTTGTTAATGGCACTACAGTGGGGATGGGGAATATTTGCCTGTCCCCACTGTAATGCAAACTAGGAGTTAGTATATCACTGTAGGGGGTTGTGGAGGGCCCAGCCCCCCAGACGGAGGGTGCAGGGGGGCATGCCCCTGGCATTATGATGTGTATTCCAACTTGCAGTTCAAGAGTCAGCAAAGGTGCCTTTAGAACTGCTGTGTTTTGAACTGTGGTGCAGTAAGAAATTATGGGTTTGTCCTTTCAGTTTGCAGCAAAAGCCATTCAAAGGAATGATTGTCTCCCTGTCAAAGGTGAACACATATATATCAATATAGGTATACATGGACATACATCTGTAGATGGAACTGGGAACGTAACCACTACATATATGTCCACATGCACCAGTGATGGGTTTGAGAGACCCAAACAACATACATCTGGCATGGATAGGTATTCTCACCCTAGCCAAACACATCTGGCCTGCAATACAATACCAACCTTAGCAGATCCCATAAGCAGAACCCTACATGACAAGGGCAGTACAGGTTAACAGTACTCCATCCCACCTGTAGGATGTCAGGCTGGCATTGCTAACATATCATGCAGTACAGTCAAGTGACATGTCATGCTTGGAGGAACCCCTGGGCAGGTGCAGTAAGTAGCTGGGATCCCTCATAAGATCCAATAGGCCTGCACCTGACAATGGATTCACCAATGTTGGCAGGGACAACCACAAATCCACCATGTCAGCTGGGAACTACTACCCAGTAGCCTGATGACCTTGGTCTGCAGGGACATGGAACATATCAACAATGAACTCATGGCCAATGTCACTGGTAATCTTAATACACTGGACCCCACCAATGTTGGACTTGTCAAAAGCAGAGAATACAATCTGAACCATGTATACCTCCTTTACCCAATCATAACAGGTGTAGATGAGGGTTAGGAGGTGCACAATTCCTATGTAGATCATAGCAGGCTATTGTACACCATCCCACATGTAGGAATGTGTGTAGTTTTTAAGGGATCTACATCCGTTCACAGCATATGTTTCCACCAGGACTGCTTCGCATATGCCAACATTCCACAGGTGCCATCCCATGGACATACAGTCCTTCACAGGTCATAGATGTGTTAATTCTCTCCTCCACACAGTTGAGGTGTGCAGCACTACTGGGGTTGCTATAACGCACTGGGTGTAGCTGTTGTGGACACAACTGTCATTATTGTAGTTACTGTTGCGTCTATCCCCCCACATTGTTGTCTATAATACTGTACAGTGTATGCAATCAGGTTGTTCGTTGTTGTTTACACCATTCACAGTAGTTGAGCAACTCACACCCTCCTAAGTGTAGGGCTATGCCACCAGCATTGGCACACACATGTTACTTAGGTGAGGATTGCATTATAGTGGGGAGAGGGGCATGCACCCTGCTGTTAGCATGTTCAATGTCATCCACATTGCAGACAGCATATATATAGCACTGTGTGGTTGTGCCTATCCTGTCTTGGTGGGATTACATGTGCAACAGATGTGTTACCTGCACAAGGGCATTCCTCCATGTGTACAGTCTTGTACCTGTACTGTATCCAAACCAAAGGCTCTGTGTGTTGTACCCAGCCATGTCATGTGTACCACCCACTACACTTACTGGTGTCCACTGTAGAAGGCCTGCTGACATCACTACATCCATCAGCCATGTGGCACATGGACAAACACAGCACAATCAGAATAGATACTGGTGACAACAATACATTGTTAATTACAGCTGTGATGCATAATGGCTACACAGTTACACCTTCCAAGATATTAGCATTTCACTTTACTGCTGACAACATGCTACACATCATTCCATTGCTACACTGTTGTACAGTCACCCTGTGCATCACCACCATGTTAGCCTGTCCCTGCATTGATGTTATGGATGTCAGGGAGTGGCATAGGTATCATTATATGCACAGGGTATGTTGTTGGTTTGCCAGAGGCCTAGGCTGAGCCATACAATTGACAACATGTGTGTGTGTGTGTGTGTGTGTGTGTGTGTGTGTGTGTGTGTGTGTGTGTGTGTGTGTGTGTGTGTGTGTGTGTGTGTGTGTGTGTGCGTGTGTGTGTGTGTGTGTGTGTGTGTGTGTGTGTGTGTGTGTGTGTGTGTGTGTGTGTGTGTGTGTGTGTGTGTGGGGGCTGAGTACTGTTATGGGCCACTGGTGATGTGTGTGCAGGTATGTGGTTGCCCTAGGTTTGTTGTTTATGTGTGTGTGTCTGCATGCACATGGTTCTTCCCTATACAGGGAATTGTGAGACAGCTGTAGACTGTACCTGGCAGGGTTTGCAGTTCACCGTCTCTAGCCACAGACATAGGACCTGTGCCTGGTGGGGGATGCTACAGGCAGTATTAGGTACAAAGCCAGACCGAGTACTGTCCCCCGAGTTTGACAGACATCCACTGGATCCAGGTCCCTTCTGGGACTGGTCAGGGCCACTTGCATGTGAACTGCTATGATGGTCTGTGGACAGCCCGCCACAGTGCTGGGACTGGTACTGCCACTACGGGAGCAGCTGTGACTGACTGGACATCCACAGCAACCTCAAGCTGCTGGTGTTGCTGACATACGTCCATGTGGTTGTTGCAACCATCCCACCCTGTCCTGATGCATGCACATCACATTTTGGATGAGATCCAATGTCTCACCCCATCATCTGTCCATGACCTCGGTGTAATTATGGATGGCACCTGCTAGGTCACGGATGCTGTCAGTTACAGAGGTGTGATGAGCCCTCTGTGCCCTTAGATCCTGCCTTGTGTACTGTTCCATTCATGCCTGTGCCTCCATGACAGTCTGGAACATGCGTGTGATTGAAATAGATGTGGCACGTCTGCCAGGGGCATGATGACCAGCAGTGCTCCAATGAGCACCCCTAAACATCTGCCTATGTGATATCCTGACAGACATCTGGCTATGGCTGCTGTGTCCTGACACACGTGCCATAGATACCGCACTGTCCTTGCCAATGCCAACTGTAAGCTGTTTCTCAGCTAAGGCCAATGGTGATGAGGTATGTAGAGGCAGTGTGACTGTGTATGTGGAGGGGCTGGAAATGTGTGGGTTGTCAATTGGTGGCCCAGCAGCAGCCCCTGATGACCCTTTCTGTGCCTCAACACACCTATCCTCATGGTCACTGTCTGTATCAGTGACATCAGATTCCCTGCAGAGGGAACCCAGCCCTACCTTGCCACCTGTGAGGGGAAAACAAGGAACAGACTATAAGACCTGTACATCACCAGTAAACAGTACATAAACACACACACACACACGTGAGCAGACATGGCCACAAACACAGCCATACACACATGCAGTCAACATACATAGTAACCCATACACTCTACCAGACAGCACCTACAGACAGCTCCTGCACCCCCATAACACACACAATAGCAGGTGATGGTGCAGTACAGTATCACACACAAACCTGTAATTACACACATATCAGCATGCAGGACATGTGGCTCTCAACAGCATGAAGTGCAACTGTAGTCAATCCCCTTTACCAACATTATACATGGCTGTTATGCATGGCTTCTGTTAGTAGGTGATGGCCCTCCCCCTGGAACAAACTGCACCCATGTCCACAGCATTGCTGTGCATCTGTTCAGCTCCCTGGCATGTACTGTGCACCATACCTCACAGGTGTACACACCATTGCAGGATGTGTATCTGTGTGTCAGTTGTGTTTCCGCTGCTGCTCACAGCCTCTGTATGTTTCTGGATCACATGTGGACACGTGTTTAGTGAATGCTTGATGTATATTCACAGTTGTCATCATCAGTGGTGCATATATGAGTGATAGACTACTATTAGACCGGCCACAAACACAATGTGCTGTACCTATGGTGAGTGTAGAGACCATTATTGACCATGATTGAGCCCTGGCTGATTTTGCCTGTGGGTACACATAGGTACATAGGTGAGTACTGGTCTATTGGTCCTGGGGCCTTCATAAGCCTAGCCACAGGGGTCCCCAGCCATGCACCACCCACTAATGTTATTCCCCTGTGCCCTGTTAGGCTGTGGCACAGATATACTACCCAGGATGAATTCCACATTTCCCATCCAATTGCCAAGTGTTTCTTTAAAGAGGGCCAATGAGTAGCATTGCCTGATATGTATGGGTAGTTCATTCCAGAGTGTGGGGATTCCCCAGGACAGGGCCCTATCCCTCCAGTATGTTCTGTGTAATGTGTTGATGAGGTTTAGGAACCTGGAGCATGTGTTAGCAGAGGGAGTGGGATGTCTTTATATGTAGCATGTTCAACTGCTCTGTGTATGACATAGCTTTGTACGTTGGGCAGATGTCAGCTGTGCCTGGGCAATGTGCACTGGAGTGTAGCCACAGTTGTCTGAGATGGACTGCGTACTGCCTGTGTTTGAGGCTGGTAATCCCATTAGTGAGGGGTGTGCTCTGTCAGTGCACATGTACAGCATGCATTATGGGTAAGTGTGTTAGATGTGTACATGGCCTGCACCTTAGCTATGACATGCACAGTGAATTTCCAAGCATAAACTTAAACCATACTCACCGGCATCCGGCCGCTTCCTTGTTGGTATCCCAGAGGTACCTACATTGAGATGGGGTAGAGTTGATGTTAGTGGCCACAGCTGTGGCATTGCTGCAGGGTGGCTGCAATATTATAGTACAACAACATCTGAAGTCCACAGTACTATAGATTATGCATTACTGCTTACCGGTACTACACAGCAACAGACCCTACATCTCACATATGCATGATCTACCTGTACAGATGCATACACTACAGTAGTCTACTGATATGCCCTGGAACCTTACCTGCATGCTCCATGTCTGGTGTGTGTGTACCACCCACCTCCATGACTGTATAAGTCTGTAGCTCTTGCGTGCGAGCAGGTGCTACCAGGCTCATGAGTAGCTCCTCCAATCTGGTGGGGGGTGGATGTTATGCCCCCCCCGTTGCAAGGTGGTCACAACGCATGGCAGTGGCACGGTGATGTACTTGGCGGAGCAGGTCACTGCAATGATGGAGGACCTGCTCATATGTACGGCTGTGCATTTCCACCTCATTCACCCTGCAGACCACATCATTCCATATGGTTGTTCTCTCCTGCTGGTCCTGGCTTGTCCGTGAGAACAACAGCTGGTAGTTTTGGATGATGCTGGTGATTATAATTTCCTCAGCAGCTCTGTAGGCGGGATTCCTCGAGTGCACCATACTCCCTGAAAGACATAATGATGGAAATATGTCTGAGCAACTCATATGTCAAGTTTCCCATAATACAATACACATATCAGTCTTCCACCACCATGTCAGCTCCAACATAATGTTCACACTATGCTAGTGGTATGTGTCCAGTATGGGTACCATTGGGTTATATTTTGTATTGTATAACACTTTCTACAATGTGTTTATAGACATGCTCCCTGTGGGGACACTAGAGTTGCAGGGCTGTTACAGGGTATTTCACCTGCATGCCATTGTCACTGCCACTATGTTTCCACATATGCATGTGGTAGGCCTGCTATGTGATTGCTACACATCTGCCATTCTGTGATATTGGGAATGTCTATACATGCTTTTGGACATGTTCTGGGATTGTGTGGACTATTACAGCCCACATATGTTCCATGACAGTTACACACCAGTATGTGTAGGGGTTTTATGCCAGCAGGAACACCACTCCCACCTAATGTGCACATGTTACCAGTCCACATCACATCTGTGACCCACAATAGAACCTCATTATCTACTGTTCTATCACTACCTTCATGTTGGACCACCTCAGGGGATGGTGCCCCCCCATGGAGCACACACAGACATGTGTCTGTCACCCAGTTAGGTCAAGGGTCTTGTGCATAGCGAGCTTCACAGAGACATGGGGTATGAGCTACATCACCTGGAGGCATGCAGTACACATACACAAGGTTCGACATGCATGTCCCTCCTGCCCAGCACACAGCCCAGGCACCTTTATGTCCATGTAGATGCTGTTGTGACTGTCCATGGGTGGGCACCATGTTCCCTTTGTTCCCATGTGGGGGCTCAATGGCCGTCACATTCCAAATGTAAGTACCCATCCACAGTGTTAAACCAACACATGTGTCATACCAGCCCTGTATGCTGTCGTGTTTGTCACCCAACCAGACCTACATACCAATATGTGCCTAATACCCTTCACTAACATATATCTCCCACTGTCTCCTACAATTGTGATGTGTTCCTAACATGGGTTACACACCACACTCCACACTCCATTTTGCAGCCATGTATTGGTGTGTAGGTATGTTCTGTATCGATGTGTGATGTTTTCTCACACATGTCATGGCAGGGGACATGTCTTGACATATATATATATATATATATATATATATATATATATATATATATATATATATAGACATACACACACACACACACACACACACATATATATATATATATATATATATATATATATATATATATATATATATATATCTGTCTGTGTACATATATATATATATATATATATGTATATATATGTATATATATATATATATATATATATATATATATATATATATATATATATGTGTGTGTGTGTGTGCATATATGTGTAGATATCATTTTGTGTTGTTTATATACCTATATAAATGTATAACTGTCCAAGGTTCTGTACAAATACACAGCTGTGAATATGTATCAGACATATATTTATCTGTATGTGGGGTGCATATGAACATCTGGACCACACTCATGTACCATCTATACTTCACAGCTGAACTGCTCTGTCTTGCTGCAACACAGACAGGTGTCACATGTGAACATAGACTAACATTAGGGGATATATATGGTGACAAACGTTAGATAAGCATATTATACTGCTATGACAGTTGGGCATGCTATGCTACACTATAATATGACTGTCCTGCAGGTGGTGTGGTCTCTCACCCATGTGTCTATCATGCAAGTATTAATACCCCCACCAGCCATTGTCCACAGTAATTTATAGAACACAGATATCATGGGTCACATCTTTGCCGTTCTTTGCTGGTCTGCACATTTGACAGGTATGTCCCACTGCCCACAGGGACTGACACTACTGTCCAGTGCAGTTGTTGAGCAGAACAACATTACAGGAACAAGTATTGATGGCACATATACATCCTTTTACAGTATACCTCCTATTATTATATGTCATATACTACATGCCAGTAAATGCATATCTGTTTCACATACCTGTTATGTTGTTTCCACTGTAACACAACCCTGAGCTTTGTGAACTTTCTTGAATGCAATTTTTTCCTGTCTCTCTCTCTCTCTCTCTCTCTCAGTTTCTCCAGTAGAGTGATTGAGCTGGTTTGAATAGATTGCAGCATGCTTTTGTTGGTATTGCACATGATCAGGTGGTGGCCTCTGCACCAGTCAGTGTCCACCAGTTGCTAATTGCATGCAGCCTGCTGTGTAGTACTTCAGATAACCACTGTCATGGCAACCCTGTACTATAAAGTGCTGCCTTCTGTGGGTGTTGTCCCTTCACCTTTACAGTATTTATGATATCCTTCCTGTGTGTGGACATCAGTGTTACAGACAGCAGGTAGCAATACCTCTTACAACAAAACCTGCAGACACAGGGCAAATCCACATTTGGGTAAAGTTCAGGACCTACAGACAGCGTGAGTAGTGTTGTTGTATGCAATATATCTTGCTGTTCTAACAGGGTTTCTGTGTACATGGTACTATTTCATGGAATGCTGTCTGTCTGCATAGCTCACAACTGTGGGCTTATCCATATGATACCAGGGGGATTGGCTGTTAGGTTTTGTCTGTGCACCACACAGGTATTGTCCCACATATATCTGTGGCATTCTGTCTGTTGAGTGCTATCGGTAGATGGCTACATCCATTTGTATTTCAATGTCATATGCCTGCATAAGGGTATGATGCAACAAATCCTGTAACACCAGCAATTTCCAGGGTGTGTAACAGCAATAATGCAAATATGGCCCTATGGTCCTGCCTCTGTCCTTCATATATATGCCAGTCTTTGTCCTGCTGTGATACAGGAAGGGTTGTTAGGTAATGGCCTATCATTATTTACTGCTAGCATTACTGCTATCATCCCAGTCATGTCATGGACTCACAAACCAACTGTTGGGCAAAGTCCATATATATGGGGGCAACAGCTGGAAAACACATATGTGCTCTTGTACATTCCAGAAGTCATTGTGTGGTACACTGTGTTCCTTGCCCTTGTACAGCCGTGTATGGGGGGGGGGGGTTGGTTCAATGCCATTAACCTAGGCTGTGACACCTTTTCAGAGATATAAGTGTTAAGACAAGGGGTCATTCAGTGTGATACTGAGATGTTAGGTTAAGTAATGTTATGTATGAGATACTGTGGCATTACCACATGTGCTATATTTCCCCTAGGGCTTGACTACAGGGTGTAATTGGAGGCTGCTGAACTACATCTGTAGTTGTTGATAGTTACTTATCTTGAAGGCAAATCCTGTGTCTACTGTTGTACTAGTTGAAAGCCTTGGCCTGGACAGCATAGTATGGTATATATCCACATTGCTTGCATCTACTGTTTTGTGTGGGCCTTACATTCATCACTGATTACTTATTTCAGAATTTATGTGGTGTAAGTACTGGCATACATTATTGTATAGTACACAAATAAACATTTTCTGTGTATACATACCTGTGTGTCATGTCATGTCCTTTGAATTGTGGGTGGGTATAAGTTTAATGTAAGTATTCTCATTTGTGGAAATGGTTGCCACACTACACATTTCACAGGTGCCAGCTACAGGGCTTGTGGCTGAGGGATATACTTTGCACCCAGTACTTCCACACTACTTCTACATATGTATGGCTACTAATACCTTGTGTCTGTGTATATGTGTATGTACCTATATATATATATATATATATATATATATATATATATATATATACACATATGAACATATTTATCATATACAGATATAACACAGTTGCAGAGCAAGCAGAACACATACATATATGGAACACAGTGGCCATTACAACAGCATGCAGGTTTCATTGATGGCAACAAGCCACCAATATGGGTATATTTTTACATGGCACATCCATAGAAACAAATGTGAATATTTATAATCCATTAGGACATATGTCCCAACATAAGTTTCAAGTGTACACATACAGGTTGAGGTGTGTCGTGTTATTTTTGCACATATGGTAGGGGTGAGAGAGAGAGAGATTCAGTTAGCAACTAATATATCCTTGTAGTTTTCACGCCATTCTTAGCCACTGCACTGATCTGTCCCTTAGATGTATTATTATACTACCCAATGGCCTTATATTGTACATTGGTATGTTTATAGATTATATACGTGACCTGTGTCTTACATACAGGCGTGACAAGATGCAGGTGTTAATGCAACATATGTTGAGAATTGCTCTCATACACTTTGGGTGAGGTGCTAGAATGACAGGTTTGTTTTCATATACATTTTCTGAGTATGTACACATCTGACTATCAGTTATATGTTATTAACAGTTGCCTACATTTCTTGGATCATCACACTGATTATTCAGGGGAACAGGGTACCAGGCTGGTGATGTGAGCCATTTATCTGGACATGCTGGATAGATTGGAACAGTTGTGGGGTATGGATATTTGTGCAACTTTCTATTTGAGCCTTCTAGCAAATTCTGTACAGTTGTTGGGTGTAATTATGCATACAGCTTTCTGTCTGAACACTGTAACAAAATCTGTACAGTTGTAGGGTATGATTATGCATACAACTTACTAGCACTCCTGGGATTCAAACCCCTGTTGTGTGTGACAAATATAATTACAGTTAACATCACAGTACACTGTGCTATCAGTGAATTGATGAGAAGCTTTCTACTGTTTTCTGTGTAAGTCTCCCTCACTTGTACAATATGACTGACCTCTTGTCACTTCCAACATTGTTATACAGAACTTCATACACATTTTATCTGCATACCACAGTGTGGGTAACACTGCTTAATACAACAATACTATGTATAGTATGCAACAGTTCAACAACATATGATAGAATAGTAAACAGAAGCACTCCAGGGGTTATACCTTTATTCACAGGATATTACACATTTATTTCTACTGGTATGACAATTTCTAAGGCTCTAATATTTATTTGTTCTGACAGTACATGCTGAATGATTACTAACCTGCCTCACGACACAGCCTTTGCAACCTAGCATCATGGGCTTGCTGGATCACAGCCCACTCATGTGCAGCTGTCAGTGAAATACAGTGGTATTTAGCCATACCTATCCATAGTATACACAAGCTAGGCAATTATTAACTACTTAGTAGAATGAGCACTTACTCAGTACTGGGGCATTAGGCATCTGCCGAGACTCCTGGATCCACTGTTCCAGTACATCCCCTATCCGCCACTTCAGGTCAGCATGGTAGTGCTCACCAGTCCAGGGGATACCTGTGGCACTGGTGAGGTCACGAGCGAGACTTTCTCAGGTCTCTGTTTTATACTGCGAGCCCTGGTACTGGCCCCTCAGTAGTCTCTGCTCATGGTGTTTTACCAGGAGCCATACCATGAATTTTGACTCCTGGATGCCCTAGCGCTGCGCTCTAAATCGAGTGCCTTCACCCACACCAGCCGTTCTGCCTGCAGTAGGAAGCTACAACCAGTTATGGGAAGCATTCCCACCTGTGGGGTTTAAATAAAGCCAGTTACCCCCACTTTTCCATGATTGGCCGGTTTTGAAAAGGCTAAGCTATGGGTAAACCTGCTTACTTAGGGTTGGCAGTGCTTAAAAATGTATACCACTAGGCAGATTGAATTGGCTCTTCTACACATTGATGACACTTACTGAGTTGAGCTGTGCTGTGGTTAGCATTGCTTAATAGTTAATTAGCACTATATTTGCCTTTTGGCAGTAATTTCTTATTCATTACGGGTTATATATGTGTCTGGTATCCGTGGTTCATGTGTACATACACTGTATGGGGTCCTGGGGGCTTCTACACTTTACTACAATAACACCTCAGATCTCTGCTTACTGCAGTACTCCAGTTCACATATATTTGTTCTGTGGCAGGTTATACAACATTACACTGTACATAGATTCAGTTCACATGTTTGGTTTGATTTTCCTGTGGTGAGGATTATGTTGCTGATATCTCACTTGTATGTATTGCTATGATGTCTTAGTGGTTAACTACTGTGGAAATCCAGTAAACCAGGAAGTAACCAAACCAATAGCCAGGAAGCAGAAGAGCCAGCAGTTAGTCAGCAAAAACGAAATCCTTTAATCCAGTTGAACAAGTCTCAAAACACACAAGCGCTTTCGCTCAGAAAAATTCTGAGCTTTCTCAAGTGACACCATCTTGTTACAACAGGTGCCTTATATAACTTAGTAATCTTTCTATTAGTTTAAAAATGCTGTTAATCAGCACTTTAAAGGAGCTATTCCTTTTGTTACATACATCCCACCCCCCAAAAACATTAAAAACAGAAAGAGTACTTTAAAAATACAAAATAAATATTTTGAAATATACATTACATTGATTTGTTGGTTACAAAAAAAACTATATTTCAGCCCTGAGTTAAAATAAAAACCAACCATTTGAAACTTCCTAGGTGGTTAAAATATGCAGTATGCCTTACTCTAAAAGACAATAAAGAAACATACATTAAATATTGCCTTTTTCAATATGAATATTACTGTATAAAATTATTCCATTAAAAACCGTAATTTGCCTGCTAGTTGTCATATTCCACAATATTCCAAAATATTTATTTTGCATTTTTAAAGTACTCTTTCTGTTTTTAATGTTTTTGGGGGGGGGTGGGATGTATGTAACAAAAGGAATTGCTCCTTTAAAGCGCTGATTAACAGCATTTTTAAATTAATAGAAAGATTACTAAGTTATATAAGGCACCTGTTGTAACAAGATGGTGTCACTTGAGAAAGCTCAGAATTTTTCTGAGCGAAAGCGCTTGTGTGTTTTGAGACTTGTTCAACTGGATTAAAGGATTTCGTTTTTACTGACTAACTGCTGGCTGTTCTGCTTCCTGGCTATTGGTTTGGTTACTTCCTGGTTAACTACTGTGACTGTGGTGTACAGGGTCTTGAGTTCGAGCTTTACAGAAGTTGTTTCATTTGTTGCTAGGCAGAACACCGGCTGTTGGATACAGTGTAATTAAGGGACATTTGAGCGGTTGTATGCAGGTGTGTGCGTGTTTACGCAGAGCTAAGCTATGCTAACCTCTGGGTGCGTTTTCTTACACTCAGTTAGCTTCTACTTTGCTTAATCTCTGTAGACAATGCTTACCCCTGCATAAACACATGTACACATGCTTACAACTGCTTATCTATGATTACTACTGCTTATTTGTGCTTACACCTGCTTACTAGTGCCATAGTCATTATGACACTGACACTTCACATGTGCATTTAATGCAGTACTCCTGTTCAAATAAAAATGTTATTTAGTAGGTTATACAGCAAAACGATGTTGATATACAGATCTCCCAAGGAAAATGGAATGTGCTGCAGTGGGACTCAAACTGGGAATGCCTGCTCATTAGGCGGATGCTCTGCCCACTACACTATTGCTGTTTTGCTTCATTTGTATATGGTTACCTTAATTTCATACCCATGCTCCCTTTCCCCGGCCCCCGAGCTCCACGTACACAGCATCCATCCATTCTCCATTTGCTAGCCCTGACATACAACACTTCCACACATTTCCCTCTCTGCACATCTCAGTACTCCTCCATTATACTGTCTCGATGCAACCTTCTTCAGGATCTTCATCCGATTAGTCCACGTATATTCGAGACTCCCCTTGATCCTCCTCTGATACTGGTGGACACATCTTTGTGACCCACAAAGTCTGGTTCATTCCGCCAGGGACGGACCTGTTGTTTTGTCACGAGTAGACTTTGCTGGTCTGCACTGTTTCTCCCATTGGTAACATCCTGCCAGGTGTTTGAGATGCGGTGGTGTGCTCACACACCAGACCAGCCTCATCTCCCAGTTGGGCGGATGAAGCACTCCCCCACGGCGTGCCCTGTTTTTCATTCCTCTCTTCAGTATTATGCAAGACTACTGTTCTCACAGTTTGTGTGGACAGGCAGTGTTCATTCATACTCATAGACTGCTCAAAATACTGTGATTGAGCAATGTGCACATTTGCTGGTTTTAATCTGCATACTTACATACATTTCCTATACTGTTAACTGCCTGTGCTGGATGTTATGTTCGTGATAACAGCAACTGATTGTTTATCTGCCATGCCTTCGTGGTAACTCATTGGACTATAGTGTGCAGGGTGGGGGGGGGGGGACCTGGGAGTGCTGATCATTTTGTTACTGGGCACGATGAGAGCTGTTGCCTACAGAGTGCATAAGGCACTGTGGCAGAAGTGTCGGCGGGTATGCGCCAGTGTGCTCGAGGCTCTAACTTGGTGACCTCTGGTTATGGCATCTTACATTGGGTTGGCCTCCACATTGCTTAACCACTGTAGGCATTGCTTACCGCCGCACAGACAGGTGTAATCCCGCTTGCTGCCACATACCTCCATGCTACTTCATTAACATGTCGGTATGATACATGCTTAAGTCAAGTGTACATATCAGGTATGACTGTTGACGAAGGTCAGTGTAAGGTGAAGTTGGATTCCAGTTTAGCAGTTCTGGATAGGTTACACGCAGGTATTCAGGTTAGGTTTAGTTATGCCATACCTGTGTTGTAGAGTAGATGTGAATAGTGAAGGTGTAGGTAGGTAGATGGAGGGGGGGCATTTTAACTGTATAGTAGGCCATTGGACTGATTGGTGGGGGAGCAGTAGTGCAGGTTTTCAGGATGCTGGGATTTGTATGCGAGACAGGACTGGAGGTGTCGGCGTCACTAGTTGGTGTAGGGGTATGAAGTGTTAGCTGTGGGGGGTGGACTTCACCAGGTGGTGAGCAGGTGGTGATCCAGGTGTGCTTGAGGTTTCGCTTCATGTGTTATTTGCTTGTGTCATGTGGGACAGCTGCGGTAATACACATGGGTTGGGGGTTCCAGATTCTGCCAATATAGTTGTGATGGGGGTGTTGCCTACTTGTGACTGTTAAAATTACCAGTCATGAAAAAGTGGTCAATAGTTAAGTGGTGTTATTGGGCCACACAGAGGGGCTGATAGTAGGGGACATGTTCAGGGATGTGCTGGAAGGCTGATGGGAAGGTTCACAGATGGCCATTTCATCTACAGCGACAGCTGTGTATATACCCTGCATTTGGGGGTAGGTTTGGACACTCACACCCCCTGGGTGGGGGGAGGACAGCAATAATACCTTGTGATGCCACTTAGTTCAGCTTAAATGCCTACAGAGGGGTGTTGCGACCATGTGTTCTTTGGTGTCATTTAGTGGGTTTGCAACAACACATCTGGTTATACTGTCCTTTGCTATGTAAAATAGGCTTTGCTGCAGTGGGACTCATACCGGGCGTGGCTGCTCATTTGGTGTTGTCTCTGCCCAGTGCACACTATTGCTTACATCCCTGGGGTGGTCCACATAGAACCACTCCAGCCAACACCTGCACAGCTAGGCCCATAATTACATACCCATAGTTCCCAAACCACACATCCTCTTCAGCAGTCTTTCTTACTCCGGGTGCAGGTCATGTCTAAACACACCACTACATACTGCCCACTCTCCGCTTCTCAGGACCCATCACATACGTTATCTCGCCCCATGGGTCATCAGGCTTCCCCAACCTTGTAGTCTGGGAACATGCGTGCTCTGCCGTAAGATATCCGTTTACTGGCTGGAAGCCCAAATAGCCATTACATTTTTGGACTGTCCCACAAGCGACATTCTTGTCTTTGTTTCAAGATTAGACTTGACGGGTATCTTCCACTGGTAGTTTCCTGCCTGTAGTCTGGGAAGCAGTGGTGTGTTTACTTGTATCGTGTGTTTGTATGTTTCGCCTGTCTAGCTGAGGGGGGTGATGCTATGTGTTACACATTTGTTGATTGCGCCCCTCACCCCCATTGGCACGGCCTGTGAACATATGTAAGTCTTAGTGGTAGAGCCCTTTGTCTATGGTGTGCAGGGTCCTTGATTCTGGACTTGCAGGAGCTGCTTATTTGTTGGTGGTGCAGAACACCAGCGGTTGGATACTGAGTGATTAAGGCACTTTAAAGCAGTTGTAAGCGGGTTTGTGCGGGTTTGCGCAAAGGTAAGCACTGCCAACTTCTGGTTACAGTGTCTTACACTCAATTGGCTTCTACTTTGCTTAATCTGTGTAGGTAATGCTTACCTCTGTGCAGCTGCACTTCAACACGCTTACTAGTGTTTATATATTTGTGCTTAGGCCTGCTTTCTAGTGCCTTATTCATTATGACACTGTCACTTCACATGTGCATTTAATGTGGTACTCCAGTTCACATCTGCATGTTATTTAGTAGGTTATATAGCAAACAATGTGAAAAAATTTTTCATATACAGATTTCACATGGAAAATGGTATGTGTGGCAGTGAGACTCGAACTGGGAATGCCTGCTCATTAGGTGGATGCTCTGCCCACTACACTATTGCTGTGCTGCTTCATTTGCATATATTTTCCTTGTTATCCTCTTCAGCCTTTTAAGCTGCTTTAACTGTAGCTCAGTGATGGGCACACCTGCACACCTACAGTTAACTGTACTCAGATTTAAATGAATGTAGTGGGTTTTCTTCAGTTTATTTATATGTCCTGTTGCTGTTGTACACATGGGGGACTGTTGGTTAGGATATGTGGACACCTATGGGCGACCTCGCTCATTTATTTCCACTTCCTGCTATTCTATATTGCATGGGCATGTGTATTCTGAGAGCTCTGCTCTCAGATGTGCCCCCTGCACTCGTACATGCTCCATGTAGGATTGGGAGTTCAGGCAGCGCGCCTTCATTAATATGCATGGCACGCTGCCGTCCTCCTCCTAAACTGCGACTTCCGTGCAGCACTGGACTAGTCCTGCATAGAAAATTAGTAAATCCGAGGGCTTGATAAGATACATTATTTTATTTATTTTAAAGTTATGTAAACTGATGCACAAATCTTTTATTATTACTTTTGCAGTTGTTTAAATACATATTTTTAGCACAGAAAAACTGAAACAGAAAACTGCAGGCAAGAGAAAATTTCAGATTTGGATTTTTAAAAGTAATTTATTTATTTAACATTTGTTATTAACCAGGAAAGTCCAACTTGGAAAGAGCCAATTTTCAGCGGAGGCATGGGGAGAAATGCTCCAGATGCATGTGTTTGTAATATGGAATGAAATATCCGAGAACCTGGAGAAAACCCACACAAATGCAGGGAGGACATGCAGACTCCGCACAAATGGCTGTGAGGCAACAATGCTATTGCTGCACCACTGTGCCATCCAGTCATAAAATAATAATAATATAATCATAAAAAAGTGTGGCACTAAGAGGTGATGCTGGTGAAGAAAGGAAACGATATAGCATCACAATACAATCAAAAATAAAATGTAAACACAAAAAAAAGAAAATGCATGTGAAAGTTCATATCATGTCAATATCTAAGATTAAATCTAACAAACAAAATTGTAGCTTACATTGGAAAATGTGGATATGCAGATGTTAGAATTATGCAAAGGCATCATAGATAACATGAGATGAGGAGCAAAAAGCTTTATTACTGCTCTTGGCAGGAGACCAAGTATATGCCATATACAAAACTACAACAAGACCACTTAACAGAGTACAAAAGGGAATATAGAATCAATTCAGGATTCCATGAAAAATCTGAACAGTGACATGTATTTGTCAATTTAGAACTGTAAGACCAAGATGCTACATAAATCTGTAAGGGCAATGATTTTAACAGAGACATAAATAATGCTTTCCTATAGAAATGACATGAGGAGTAGGAAAGTAGAAGCTGAGCCCGAATCTAGACAAGCTGTTGGCTTATGTCAAATTCCTTTACTTATTTGTTTGTTTATTTAGTTGGTATTTGTTAACTGGGGTACAGCATTAATTCACATGGACTATTTTCAGACTCTGACTGGGAAAATACCCAAATGGTAGTACAAGGGGAAAAAAAAGAGTAAAACTCGGACCACTATTAGTATACCATTGTCCACTGAACCAAGTCATAACACACCAGATTGACTTTGCAACCTTTTATTATATAACAGTCAAGGACAACCAGTAGTGATGCCATAAATAATTCATATGCAAAATAACAATAAATACCATCAACACATTACTTCAAGCTGGTTGGTATAAAGCCGTCTGTTCTGGCTGCTACTTCAGAGAAAACCGTTTGCTTATTCCTAGCTATCTTGGACCTAGTGGCAAACCCATTTATCTCATACTTACAAGCCACATACCCCTTGATGTGGCCACCTGTCAAAGCTGGGTTCTACTTGAGGAGAGCCAAGGCCGCTGAACAAGAACAAGGGGGAGCATAAGGGAGGTGAAGCCATAAGGCTGCCAACAACCTGGCATGCCATGCCGTTCCCCCCAAATCAATAGCCTTGCAAATAAATTCTGGGTTATGAAAGAAAACAAGTTAAACTTTGAAAGATTTTGAATAGCAACAACCATATCTAAACTAAACAAATCAAAACCCATGTTATTTAAATGAACATTGTCCAAATCATAGAAATTAAGCTCCAGTCTGTCAATATCACTGTGCTCAATCACTTGGAAACCGGTTTGGCTAGTAGCTCGCTTGACTCTGTGGTTGATAAAATGCCTGGCTCTCTCAATGGCACTAGGCCTTCTAGGGCCCTTCCAATATAG
This sequence comes from Protopterus annectens, assembly GCF_019279795.1. Classification (NCBI taxonomy): domain Eukaryota; kingdom Metazoa; phylum Chordata; order Ceratodontiformes; family Protopteridae; genus Protopterus; species Protopterus annectens. Next base: position 1,804,665,152 of record NC_056733.1, on the reverse strand, counting down.
TCTAGGGAGGATGGCAGACCAAAAGAAAACTACCTTCAGATATAGCTGCCGCAAGTGGTCCATATTAGATAGGATTATTGCCAACAGTATCTTCTTAGGGGCTTGACCCAGATCCGTTCCTCCTGGTGAATTATCACAATGCTGGTCAAGGCTTCTTCCATGGTAATCTTATTCCAGATTTCCCAATACTGAAACAAACTAATACCAGGGAAACCAAAAGAATAAATTCATCACTGGCTACTATCAAAGGAACTGGAGTGACCAGCCGGGCGGGCCAAGGTTCAGATGGATGATGTCTGACTAAAACAATGGCCCAAGAGCCAAATCACCTCCTTCTCTGCAACAGAAATAAAAATTAATGCCTGATGAATGACAAAAATGAATCAGAGAACCATCTTCCCATTCTCTGAATGACCTGCAGAGAGTACCTTTCCATGGCCAAGTCTGAGGTATGATCTATCCGATACGAATGGGAGGAGTAATCTTGTGGGTGAATTCCTTTCCCTGCCAAGACCTGCCTAAGGAATATGTTGATCTCTGATAGGTTAAAAGGCCTGTCCAAGGCCTGCACAAAAAATAAGCCTGATCTTTTTTCTAAGGGGTAATATTTTATATATCAAACTGACCTAATGCATGGGGCACGTGAATAGCACACTGGTCTTGTCTAGGCATACCTGCTGATCTTTACTAACTTGATCAGTCTTGCATTTCTTTAACCAAACCATGACAAACTTCCTGTAAGTGATAAGATTCTCCAGCAAAGTTAAAGGAGATGTTCATTGGCATGGAAAGCACCCGCATACAAAGAGGTGAACAAAGCAGCTATAGAGACAAAAAAGTGAAATTCACCACAGGTCCCATAAAAACCTTGAATAACAATGGGAAGCAGTTGTCTCCCAGTAGGTTTTCTGGAATTCTGGGAAGGCCCCTTCATGTTCATAGGTTCATAGGTAGGTACTAGGCTATCGGTCCTGGGGCCTATACAAGCCCAGCCAAAAAGGTACCCTGGCTTTTGCCACCCAAGAAAATTAATTTCCTGTACCACTGTCGAGCAGAGCCACAGTGGTGATCCCCAGGGTGAATTCCCTATTTCCTATCCAATCATCAATATTTTTTTTGAAGAGTGCTAATGAGGAGCTTTGTTTGATATAGATAGGTAGTTTATTCCAGGGTATGGGAAGTCGCTGGGACAGGAATCTACCCATCCGGCATGTTCTGTTTATTGTGGTGTCACGGTTTAGGTCCCTAGAGCGTGTAGCTCGGAAGGATTGGGATTTCTTTAAATGGAGCATGTCCAACAGCTCTGGGTTTGACATAGCTTTGTATGTTAGGCAGAGATCACCTCTGAGTAGGTGATATGCGACGGAGTAAAGCTGGAGTTTTTTGAGACGGTCTGCGTAAGGCATCTGTTTGAAGCCGGTAATCCTCTTTTTGAGGTATGTCTATGGCCTTTCCAGTTGTTGTAGATGTCTTGTGAGGTACATACCAAAAGAGGCATTGTACTCTATAATGGGTCTACTGAGGGATGAGGAGAGGGGAACAATGACCTCTTTTTTTCAGGATGAGAAACCTTTTTTGATGAGGTGTGCCACGTAGAAGGATTTCCTGACTACTGTGGTGATGTGATTATCAAAGGAGAGACTACTGTCCACCTGTGTCCCAAGGTCTCTTATCGCACTTTTGGTGATAAGTATACTACCTCCTATGTTGTAGTTCATGGGTACAGAGATTTTACCAAAGGGGATGGCAATGCACTTTTTGGCATTGAGCTTGAGGCCATGGCTTTGACACCAGGCATCTGTCTCAGTGAGGCCCTTTTGTAGGATGTCCACATCATTAGGAGTTTCAATTATGGCTCCTAGTTTGCAGTCATGTGCAAACTTTGTTAGCCAAAGACCTTCTGTGTTAGCTTGTACTTCAGAGAAGTAGATACCAAACAGGAGAGGACCGAGGACTGAACCCTGTGGTACTCCACTTGTCACTGGTCTGAAGTCAGATTTGGAGTCTGCTACTTTCACTGTGTGGGTTCTGTCTGTGAGCCAGTTGGCACTCCTTCTTGTAACATAGGGATTTATACCTAGTTTAGTGAGTTTATCTATAATTCCAGAGTGGGGGATGGTGTTGTCTATGGCTTTGGTGACTGCTTCAAAAAAGTCTATCAGGTTTAGGAGACATGATCTGCCTTTTACAAACCCAAACTGGGTGGGGTCCAGAGTTTGGAGATTACCAATATCTTTGTTTATAAGTTACATGAAGATACGTTCCATGGCCTTGCAGACAGGGCTCATCAGGCTAATGCGGCGGTAGTTCCCGGGGTCCTTGGTGGCTCCCCCTTGTGGAGTGAGATAACCATCACTGTGCACCATTCTGCAGACACAAAGCCTGAGGTGAGGCTATGATTGAACATGGTACATAGGTGGGGTGCCAGTTTGTTCTGTAGATCATGTAGAACTCAGCTTGGGATGTTGTCTGGTCCCATGGATGTTGTTTTTTTGGCTTTGGAGAGTGTGGTTTTTACCTGTGCAGCTGTGATTACAGGAACTTTGCATTCTTCTGGTATAGAGATGGGCTCTTTAGGTGGTGAGAGGGGGGTAAAGTTATCACTGAACCTACCTGCCAGGATGTTGGCCATATCAGTTGGGTCTGTATATTTAGTGCCACTGTGCTGTAACTCAGAGCAGATCTGAGTGTTGCCATTGAGATTCTTAACACAGCTATAGAATGCTTTGTGGTTGTCTTTAGAATCATTGATGATTTTGTCTTCGTAACTAGCTTTGGAGGACTTTATCAGGGATCGCAGCTTCTTACTGAGGCTGACCAGGGAGCTCCTTCACTCATGGGATTTTACTCTCTTTTGCAACAGTTTCTTCCTTCTGTTGTACAGTTTGTTCATGGCAGGAGGCCAGCAGATTGGCTTCCTTTTTTTGGAGGATAGTGTCTTGGTTCTGTTTGGGATAGCACGATCCATGCACTCATGTAAGTGCTTATAAAGGGCAATTGTGTAGAATTCAGTAATCATAACTGTATTGTCCATCTGCATGGGTGTCATGAAGTTCACCATTTCTGTCTTAAGAATCATGAAGATGGCTTTGGAGACATTTTTTACCATGGTTTCCTTAATGGGGAGTGGCAGCAGGATGTGGATATCTGGGGTAATTAGCTTATAGTCGGATCAGAACAATGATGCATTGACTTCAGGTGTGGAACACCGGTCACTCATGTTGGTAATGACTAGATCTAGGATATTGTTAACCCTGGTGGGGGTGGGGATAAGTTGATCCAGGGCTTTTGAGTTTATGAATTCCAGAAAGTGTTGAGAAAAGCAGTTGGTACATGAGTAGTTTTCCCAGTTAATGGTGGGTTAGTTGAAATCGCCCATTATTAGGGTGTTAGGTTGAACCCTAATGTTTTCCAGTACATCAAGAAAAGAGGAGTGGGAATCCTGGGGCATGGTGGGGGATCTGTAGCAAGCTACAATTTGGATTGCAGTTTTGCCCAGAGTTAGTTGCACTTGGATAATCTCAGCTGCATTGTGCTAAGCAACTAGCCTGGAGGTGTGGATATCCTTAATGAATATGGACACACCTCCACCTTTGGTGTTCTGGTCCAGGTTACATGGCCGAAAAGTGTGGTATGAGTTATAGCCTGGTAGTCCAGGGGTGCTCTCTGGAGCCTTGAACCAGGTCTCAGTCACTGCAAAGATATCAATGTTCTCCATTTTAAGGAGTGCCTCGAGTGAGTGCATTTTGAGATTTAGACTTCTAGCATTGAGTAGCATTACCCTCAGTTTTTGCTTGCCTGATTCTGTTACGGTGGTGAATTTGTCATATGAACCTTGCCTAAAAAGGCACTATAGGGGCGGCAAGAACCTTAGCCAGTATCCGGAATCTCAGGGGTGACAGGCGCAGGCCATCTCTGGCAAAGCATCATGGTCTGTCAACCATGTCATCCCAGGCAGACAGATACTGGATCCTTTTAGAATGACACCAGAAGCTTAGCCAATTGTTGAAGTCAATCATGTTGTCCTTGTACTGCGGCATCATTTTGGGTGATGGCAGAATGCTACTCAGGGCTAGGATCATACCTGCCTGGGCTACAAGATCGGAGAGCTCTTCCATGTCTCTTTTCATGTCATCCAGGGAGGTACATATTAGGTCGTTCACACCAACATGGACAATGACGGAGTCATATTTGTATTTGTTGCGGAGTGACCTGAGTGCGTGGGTTATGTGGCGGATCCTGGCACCCGACAGGCAGCTGACAGTAACCTTCTCCTTGTTTAGCCTGGTGAGTGGGACATTGGTGTGCCTGACTATAGAGTCACCTATGACTAGTGCATTGGGTATGTTGTTTTGCCTTATTGGCTGTGGTTGAGTGGCACACTGAGTCTGCGGGTTATGTGTCATTTGTGTTGTGTTGGGGGTGGAGGTTGCTTGCATTTCTGCTTTGGAGGTCTCTGTTTCTTGAGCAGATCATTACTGAGAGCCTCCACAAATGTTTTTGTGTTTCTATGTGTGGATTTTGGTGGTGTAGATTTAGTGAGACTATGTGATGAGTATGGTGTGGTGCAAGTGTTTACCTTCTCCTCTTCACTGTCAAGTTCAGTCTTGATTGGAGAGAGCTTTACCTCCAGTTTGGCTAGATAAGTGCATATCTCACAGGTTGTAGTGCTGGGTGGTAGGAGGAGAGGGTTGTCTGTGTACATGAGGCAATTTCTACATTGCCCCAAGATGCCCACATTCATCAGATAGACAGGAGAGAACACTGGGAGCTGACCTTTGGACATGCCTGAATAAAAAAATATTTTCCTCTAGATAATTAAGGAAAGTGAGTACAAGAGCTGTTTTTCTCTAAGCAAGTGAGAAAAGTAAGTACCAAAACTGTTTTCCTCTAGGTAATGCGGAAGGTTGAGTGCTGTAGTAATTAGTAGATTATTTAGTGCTTACAAGTTCTGAGCAAGTGCTGATCATGAATCAGCAAATTCAAGTGCTAAAACTTAGAATCTGTATCTGGACTAAACTAGTTACAGGAAAGGGTGGAAACAAGTGCAAATGTGGGCTTTTAAATCAGAAAGTTGAGAGAGATGGAAAAACTGCCCAAACGGCAATAACTACAATTTCTGGGCCAGAACCACTCCTTATGTGGTAGATAGGTTACCTAGTGCTTACCACTCCCACTGATAAGCTAGAAAGCTTCCCTCCAACACAGAAAGCTTGGGGGGCTCAGAAGCTTACATACAGTCCTGGATACAGCAAATGTGAATCTGGACTACATTAGTTACAGGAAAGGTATTTTTTTTTTCTCAAGGCCTCTAGGCCCTTAAGTGTCCTTCCCCATAACCCACTGTCTTGACCCAGCCTGAAGCCCCAAAAATGCTGCAACCATCCCAAAACTGCAAGGTGTATTCTGAGGTTTTTAGGTGAAACCTCTGCTGTGGACCTATCCACTAAAAATTGCAGCAACAACTGCAATCCCCATGACATGGGCCAAGATTCAAACACCTATAAAATGTCATGAAAACCTAGAGGGATGACAAGTAAGCTTTCCTAGTGTTCTTCACCCAAGAATATAGCAAAACCAGTAATTCTACTTTTCTCCAATTAGCCAGACTCCCACAGGAACTGGAGTACCATTTGGATCCAAATGTTTATCCAAGAGATGAAACCTGGCAAACTGAAACTGAGAAAGACTGTCAACTATAGGAATAAGATGACCAGGGACATCAACACAGGAAAATGACAAATTAATCTGTAGACACAGCAAATCTAAAAGCCTGATGACCAAGGGGGTCCACCTAGACTTGGAAGAATGTTTTTGAGAGGGAGAACCACTGCGATATTATCTGAGTGAAAAATGATCCTCCTGTCACATAGTCTGTCCTTACATGCTAACACTGCCACCCAAACAGAAAAAAATTCTAAAAATGTAATGTCCCTCCTTCTCTCCAGAGGCCAGCTGTCTGGCTAGTAAAAAGCTCAAGGTTGGTGGCAGTAGTCCAATGGGACTGTCAAAAAAAACTCCATTAAACTGACTCAAGAATGTGAACCATAGCTGAAGGTCATCTAACCCATTTCGTCAGCAAGACCAAGTGGTGCTTGGGCCTGTTGCCTTTCAACAAGTCAGATATTGACTGTAGGAAAGTTCTGCCTGGAGAAACCACCCTACAGGCAAAGTTCAGCAAACATGTTACTGCATGATGTCTCCTACTCACACTTTGCTGGAACCCAAGAATTTCCAAAGTAACTGCCAGACTTGCAAAACCACTAAACACACACGAACAATTCCTTGTTATACCACAAAAAGGACTCCACAGCAACCTTTAGACGAATTTAAGAATTTAATCCACTTGAGATGCAATTATTTCCACAGATACAAAATATACAAATACTGGTCTTCTGATCTCTAGCGCCTCGGCGATTAGCCTTTACAGAGTAAATTATTCCTCACACTAACATTCACCTCTCATTATATAGTACTTGAAACCCCTCCTAAGTTAATTACAATCAATTATTCAATCAAACCAATTTAAAAAAATAAAATGTATAAAACATTATAAATTTGCTAAACTAAAATTACTAAAGCAAACTTTTCCAGGAACAATCATAATTCAAACCATTTGGTTTAAGCGTATTAAATTTTAATATAAAATATAATTTTTTTTTCCTTAATATTTGTTTTATGCATTTGTCATTTAAATATTTAGTGTTTTCAATACTATCTAACACTGTAACCCTCAGGGCCTCTGTATTACCTCCATGATAATTTTGAAAATGCACAGCCAACGGGCTGGTTTCCTTATTTTTCTTGATGTCTCTGACATGCTCCTTAATTCTACAAGCTAAAGTTCTTTTTGTCTCCCCCACGTAAAACTTTTTACATGGACATTCAATTCCATAAACAACTGCTGTTGAATTGCAGTTGTATATTCCCCTCGTAGTAACTGGAATGCCATTAATTTTATCAAATTGTTGTACAATAAACCTACAGATGGTACATTTACCACATCTTTTAGTTCCCTGATGAATAACTTGTGTATACATTAACATATTGGCCATTTTAAACCGACTATGTACCAAAAAATCTTGTATATTTCTCCCCCTCTTATACGAAAAACTAATATTTTTTCAAACAAATAATCCACTTCTTTTTTTAATAAATTCCAACTATGTATTACATGTTCCTTAATACAATCTGTTAATACAGAAAAAGTAGACACAAAGTACACAACATCTTTAGACTCTTGGGGTGTCTTCCATATTCCCCCTTTATTTTGTTTACCACAATTTTTAACCTTCCTCAAACTTTCCTTAAGATTATATTCCTCATAACCTCTTACTTTAAATGTATTATAACTTTGTGTGTACTCCCTGTCTTTAGTAATAGGGTTACTACACAATCTGTTCACCCTATTAAACTCTGTATAAGGAATTGCTTTAATAATATGTGCTGGATGATGACTATTACCATGCAATACAGAACCAGCCCCTTGAAATTTCCTATGTATTTGATATTCTAACTTGTGTTCCTTACATCCTATTAATGAAATGTCTAAATATTGCACTTTCTGCCCATTTTGCAGTCCATCAAACTTTATGCCCATGGTATTTTCCTGTATTTCCATCAAAAACTTTTGCACTTCTTGTTGTCCACCTTGACAAATGAACAACAGATCGTCAATAAAACGATAATATCTATACACATATTTTTTGAAAAAAACATTAGTGTATATATATCTGCTCTCAAAATACCCCATAAATACATTTGCATAACTAGGGGCAAATGCCGCCCCCATCGCTGTGCCCTGCTTCTGCTTATACAATGATCCATTAAATTCAAACATATTGTTATTTAAACATATGTCAAATAGTTCTAATATATATTTGACGACATCCTCATCACCCATAAAATACTTAATGGCTACCTTTCCATCTTCATGCTTTATGTTGGTGTACAAGCTAACCACATCTATTACTATAAAATGCATGTTATCTTGCCAGCATATATCCTTTACTTTCGTTATTAAATCAAAAACATCTTTAATATATGATGGTAATTTACACACAACTGGCATCAATGTCCCTCCTTCTCTCCAGAGGCCAGCTGTCTGGTTAGTAAAAAGCTCAAGGTTGGTGGCAGTAGTCCAATGGGACTGTCAAAAAAAACTCCATTAAACTGACTCAAGAATGTGAACCATAGCTGAAGGTCATCTAACCCATTTGGTCAACAAGACCAAGTGGTGCTTGGGCCTGTTGCCTTTCAACAAGTCAGATATTGACTGTAGGAAAGTTCTGCCTGGAGAAACCACCCTACAGGCAAAGTTCAGCAAACATGTTACTGCATGATGTCTCCTACTCACACTTTGCTGGAACCCAAGAATTTCCAAAGTAACTGCCAGACTTGTTGATGTTTGGGTGGAGGAAGCTTGAAGGAGTTATCAGTGGTGCTTCTGCCTAAAGACAAAAAAGTCAGGACTTGGCCTGGTCCTTCTGACTTGTTGTTGGCCAAAGGTACACCCAAGGTGGTGCAAAGCTGCTTCAAAATGGACATCCCTTCCAAAGTACCATCCTGACCCTCCCCATTATCAAAAAATCATCTAGGTAGTGGCCTGCTGACTGGCAATGGGCCCCTTTTTTATCAACACCAATGTAAAGCTGTGCTAAATAGTTTGAATGTTGCACAAGCCACAGCACACCACATTGGCATTGCAGTATCAAAAAGTATTTTCCCATTGAACTGGAAGCTTAAATAAGACCAATCTTCTTGTATCATGGGAAGAAGGCAGAAAGCAGATTGGCTATCCATATTACAAAGCTAGGGGTCAGTATAGCCCATGGTGACCTCTGCTGCCTGATCGAGAGAAGAGTAGTGTACTTTGGTCAGTTTGGTGTCAGTAACACCGTTGACAGAACCTCCCCCTGTTGGGTGAGACAAGGGATGAGTCAACCTGAACTCATCCTCCTGTTTCTTGGGAACCAGGCTGATTGAGGAAATTGTAAATAAATATCATGTATGGGAGGAAAATGGGCCAATTATCCTTCCAGTTCATCACACTTTCTCTATTAGCCTAGTAGCAATCTGTGCATGTCCTTTTATGGACGACAAATTATTAACTAATCTAATAGGGCTGTGGAGTGGATAGGAAAGCCTTTGGAAAAGCCTTTAATAAGGGTGGCTGCTCTCTTTGATATGGGTACTCTGACAGTAAACCAGATAGCTTAGATAGACCAGTGGGGGATAAGCATGGTGTGGCATGCTCGATCCCCTACCAAAGCCCTCGCTCAAAAATAGGTGGCTTGGCACGAAAGGAAATGTTGCCCCTTACCAGTCCCTCTATCTGTCTGAGATGTAGAAGAATTCAAACTGTCCTTAGGCAACAAGCCCCAACATCTAGAAACAGGATGACCCTTCCCACATCCTATATGCAAGTGATTATATTTACAAGTGGGCCAAACACATTTGCCCTGACTAAATGCTGAGCAAAACCGTGTATGCGTTGTATTAACAGCCCCTCCCTCAATACCCATGGCTGCCTCCTTGTCCATCTTGGCATTGAACCATATGTCAGGGTGCCTTGACTCCCACCTGAGAGAACTATCAAGGCTTTTAGATTCCTGAAGTCCTGATCATAATTCAACCACCCCAAACCCCCTTTCACATGGTGGGTTTCCTTTACGGCTACAAAATAAGCTAATAATGGCAGTGCTTGGGTGAGATCCTTCTCAATGATTGCACCCATAAATACCACAAAACTCAGAGCCCAACTATCCCAATTCTTGACCGGTGCCCTGGCTGATGGCTTCTTCCTAATGGCAGCTAAGGCTGCCATCAAGTCCTTGTTGGACATGTTATCAGCATTCACTATGTGCTTTATACCCTCATTACCCACTACATTGAATATGTCCACAAACTCCCCTTCAAAATCTTATCTTTGACCTTAGTGGGTACATGTGCTGTGATATGACAGCCAGTGCTTTGGAATATGTAAATCCAAGGGTAGCCATAGGGGACAAAAATTGGGGGATATAATCATCTATATGGGGTGGGCCCTATGACCTCCTCAGACCTCCTATACGACTTGGGTAAAGATAACTGCACCACCTGGTCAACGTCAGTACCTGCTCCCACTCCCAGACTCAAAGTGGTTGAGGCAGAAAGTTTGTTCTCCAAGGTTAAGTCAAACAGCTTAAGTCTCCCTCCTTTGGCAAAGATGGCCTAAAACATCTTTAACTGTCTTTTTCTGAGCCTTTTTAGCTGGAGCTGGCCGTTCAGCTGTGCCCTCTCTGAATCCAGCGAAGGTCTTCTTTGGAATTATGGATCTGCTCACCCACCATTTCTAACTCAGTTAGGAAGCCTTGCACGTCCTGCAACAGATGCAACCATCTATCTTTAATGGACTGTAGTATGGTGGAACCTGAAATATAGAAAGAATTACCATAGGGAACCACAAAAAAGGGGGGGATATGCTAGGATGCTGCAAGGTTCTAGAATGTAAAACTCCCAGGATGTTTCAACTCTCATCCTTTCCTTGAAAATTGCCAATGTGCCTAAAACAAGCTGAGCTGCTGCCGGGGTTCCAGAATGCCATGTCATATACTACACAACCACTCTGCCAAAACCAAGGAAATATACAAGAATCAAATGCTGAGATAAACATTATATACTACCAGTTATCCAAAATGCCCTGCCCACTTAATGAAGTTTGACATTAACATTACAGCTTTATTATAAAATCATGGTAACCAAAATACCATAACACAAATAAGTATATAATACCACTTAAACTACTTCCAATCCCCACTAAAACATAAAAACAAAATTTGAGTAAATCCCCCTTAGCCTCCAAAATTTAACCCCATAAAAAATCAAGCTACACAAAAGCAAGAGACAGCTACTGATCCAAATAAGCACCCCTTTACAATTGATACATCAATCCAAAATGATAAAACAAATATGATAGGTTCTGATCCCCCCACTACTCAGGTTCCCAGACCCACTGTGCCCTTATTAATTAAAATATGTTTCAAACTGCCTAAGATAGTACCCTAAACAATCCTGCTGGCATAAAGAAACAAACCATGTGCAGTCATCACTATGCCTTAACATAAAGTTTTAACTGCAACACCTCTCTTTTAATGGTACAACATGCTGTTACCCGGTATTTCTTTACGTAATTAATAAAATCCTTTATATGATTAGAATGCAGGAGTTTGCCCCAAAATACTCTTAAACATATTATCACCCTATATCATTATTATAAAAGTTACCCCATGTCTGAGATTATTTATTTATTAATTGTGTGTATATATATATATATATATATATATATATATATATATATATATATATATATATATATAAAAGCACTCAACCTTCAGATGTGTGGTGTAACAGCTTAAATAGTAACACCCCCTACCCTATCTTAAAACATTATATATCTACCTTTTTCTAACATATATATTTAGATATCTATATCTATATAGTTATATCTGTAACTATAACTGTAGATATATATAGATATAGATATGGTTCTACTTCACATAACCAAAATGTCAGTAGACTGAATTTCAGATGACCGAGACCAGAAACTTGAAGTTTCACAATACTGACATTCAGAAGACCGAACGTGTGAAATGCCGACTATCCAAACTGAGCGGAACAGGAAATCCACTCATTTTTGCACTGCAGTGTAATCTCAGAGTTCGTATATTGAAGTTTTGAGGGGTTTGGGGGGATGCAGGGGAGAAAGCCTCCCAGCAAAAATGTAAAAGTAAATAATTAAGACATTGTTTTGAAATGTAAGTTTCTGTGATGAATATTCATGTCAGTGCTATAGCTACAATCATGAATATTTAGTCAGATTTTTTTTTTGCTTTGTGGGTATTGGTTGGTGGGCAGGGTTTAGATGAGGTGAGATACGCTGTTTGTGTTTTGATAAAGTAGTGTGATGTTGCTGTAATGGTAGTGGTTAGTGTCATAGTCTGCCTGCAACCTGTGCACTATATTTTAAGTGTTGTTCTATATGTAGTGCAAGAATTTAACGTTGCAGGAGAATATTTGTAGAACATGTCTTCACAATTTGTTTATTGTACTATATTGCAGGGTGGTCGGTGTTTTACAGTTTTGGTCATGTGGAAGTCGGGTTTTTGGATTGCCATGATTTTCAGAATTCTGTTTTGTGGTCTCTGTGTTCTGAATGTCGGTTATGTGGTATTTCGGGTTTGTGATGTAGACCCATATATATAATATTTATTTTTATTTTTATATTAATTTATTTTATTTTTATTTTATTTTTTAAATTGTTTTTATTTAAAATAACTCCCAGCTGCTGTTAGTAACTTACACAACATTCCACTTTTAATTTATATATTTTTTAACAAATCAAATATATAAAACATGGTGAGAGTAATACTGGCAATGTAACAGATGACTAAACAGCCACAGTACAGCCCATAAACCCTCACCATAACCTATGGCCTCCCATGTGTGAGGTCACTGCTCCATCTTCATCCATACAACATGCCTGCTGATGGATTTTGCAAGCAAGAACAGCAGCACTTCCCTTAGATAAGGAATATGTACCTGCACCCAACCCCCCAGATTTCAACTCGCACTCAGGGACAATGGGCCATTAAAGCAGTAAGTTGTCAGTATAAATTCAAAATTTAGATATCAATAAATGTTGGAAATAAAGACATGGCAGTATACAAAGAATGTTAAGACTACACTAATGGTCAATATACAAATTATAGAATGAGACAATAATTCAAAGTTAAGTTTGTATATGCGATAAGTGCAATATTTGCATCCTTTTTCAGTACTACAAAATAGGGAGGGGAAGGACTTACAAATAAGAGAAGTGATGGTGGTGGTGAATAGAGACAAAGACTAAAGACAAGAACAGGGTAAAGGGAAAGAAAGGAAGATAAAGAGGAGTGGCAAAGTGGGGAATAGAAGAGCTAGACTGAATTATAGTACAATGGTATAGACGTGGGGGGGGGTTGAAATGTGTGTGGGCTTTGGCTTGTGGATTCTTTTTTATTTTAGAAATATGGGAAAAGAATCCTGGAGAATTAAAAGAGAAACAATTTTGACAAATAAAAATATAGAGACCGTGAAAGAAATTTTCAATTTTACTTTTAAGAATTTGGGAAATTTAAGCAAATATTATTTGTAGATTATATGTTGCATCCGTGTGGAAAAAAATCTGAAAAAAAATATCTGAAGAAATATCTCAAAGTGGCTTCCACAGATTTTTAGAAATGAATATACCTCCTACATGTAAAACATAATCCACTCATATAACGTGATATCATTGTAACATGTAAGTGTAAGACAGTGAGGATTTTAATTAAACAGTTCAAAAGTAAACCCAAACTCAGATAAATGGTCAAAACAATCAAAGACCAAGAACTATTAATGACAAAATGTCATCCAGTGAAACTAAATACTTTTGTTTCATATTTACTAGAGGCTTTGTCCAAATGCAAACACGCAGCATTGTGCAAGCATTTAAATAGCCACATAAACCATGTGATCTAAGTCATGTAACCAAGGAATCATGTGATAAATACTTGAAGATACACACCAAAGAAAATCTGCAAAAAAAAAAAAAAAAAAAAAAAAAAAAAGCACACATAAAAACAGGTACAAAATGTTCTTATAGCTTGGAAGCCTTCATTTTTAAAACACATTTGATAGATATGTTTTCATTTAAACCTAGAGATATCGGGACTTAATCTCAGTTGTTACAAAACCTCCCTATATTTAATTATGTTTTCCCATTTTCCACCTCATACTGGACAAGGAACCTGTTCCAATAGGAAATCTATGAACTTTTTGAAACTGGTGCATTGTTATTTATGTTTACTAAGGGCATTAGTTTAATTCTTGTTTTTTATTCTATAACTATGCTCATAAATCATTTGTCTGAGTGTGTGTTCTGTCTTCCCACATAAAAAACTATGGAAGTGAGTAGAGTTATGGTAGGGATATTTTGATTCAACTACGGTTGTGCTGTAATTATGGGACAAAAGAGATTGTATATATGGCACTCTGCCAAGTTTGTAAAGGTTTTTTATATGGTCAAGACATCAAGATTGCTTATGGGAAGAGTTCTCAACCACATGTATAATATAGGGAAAGATAAATCTAATAACACTTTAGGTAAATATTTGATAGACTTTCCAGGTTACATTTTTTTTATTTGGTGTAGAAAACCCCTTTGTTAATCGTAGAGGGGTGCCAATGACTTATATTTGAATGCTGTGAGCTATTTTGGCAAATTAAAACCAATGCAGGAGTAGCTCCTAGACTTAATGGGGTAATTTCTTTTAACTGTATGTTGAAAATTAAATCCTTGGGTTTATTTTGAGGAGTGTTGTTTTTTATGTATTATTTTTTTATTTTCATTTTCACTTTTTATTTGCTATATGTATATGGTCTTAATTGATGATGGAACTTGATTGCATGACTGGGTCATGTGATGAGTTGAAGGCTATTTAAGGTTTTGGCTGTAACAATACCTTCGTTCTGAAGAAGTTTCACACTGCAAGATGACAGCACTAAGCAAATGATTGTAACTATTGATGTGGTTTCCTATTTTTTTGGTATTTTGGATTGTACAGTTGATTGTTATGCTAGTGTTCATTTGGTTATTGTACATAGAAACTATCACAGGATAGTCAAGAGGTGAAATAAACTACCCTTTTTATTTTACAATTATAAAGCCCCACACAACCAATGGTCCTTTTATATCATGGTACAGATATATTAGTTGTGTCACTGATAAATCTGCATTGGCTGGAACAGCCATGCTCAGTCATTTTTCTAACACTACCTGAGTAGGAGGCAGACTTATTGTAATTACTTTCAACTTTATCCTTTAGGTTACTGTTCCTTTGTACATAAAAAAGCTCATCAATCAAAACCTCTTTGGGGGGGGGGGGCATTCTTAATGATTAAGTCCTAATTATGATGTATTTTGCTTTTTAAATGCCTGTCGTTCTTGTCATAAGGTATTATCATAGCAGTTTTAAAACTGACACAAATGCTGCACATTTATTTTCTAACTGAATGTGGTTGCTTCAAAATGGGTGCAAATCACTAGTTTTCTATGAGTATGTTGTCTCTGAATGTAATACATCTTGAAGCACAACAGTAACATAACACTAGCACACTATATTGACATGTGCTTTATTCCAACATATTCCAGACCACAACCATCACCAAATTAACAGCTTCCCATTTCCTAACCCATTTCTGTACTGCAAATTATTTTGCGGATACCAACTCTTACAGCATTACCAGCTAATCTGTGGATGCTAGCATTTCTTCAACCTACTAGGGACTAAAGCTTTGACTGAGAAATCACTCAAATTTCCTCTTTTTTGTATCAGAAAAACTATCTGTTGCTATCTCATGTATTCCATCCTATCCCTTTAATTATCAATCTACCTCAACTACCGGATCTTCTTTTTCTCTACATTTTTCATATATTTTGCTCTTTAGGAAGCAAATGCATTCCTGCTATAAGCATTATTTAGCATTATTTAAGCTGTCTGTTAGGCCATGATACAACTTAACAGGTTTGTATTTAAGCTGTTATATGTCATTGATATCTAAATGTATTCGGACATTTTTCTCCCCAAAATAGTTTTCTGCAGTGACATTAGCAAAATATTTTAGTACAGAAATGAATAAGCACAGTGGAGCATTTAAAGGCATGAAATGACACTTACTAACAAAACATACATATACTTTGTGAAATGTTTGCTTCAAAGAAGCCAACTTTAATATTTAGCCTAAAATGTACTGCATATTATCTACATGAACAAGCTGTAAAATTTCAGATACAGAAATTCTCTTTTTGATTGTTGGCACAATGTCACTGCTGTGCTTCATTGGGAAAATTGTTAGTATGGCTCCACTGATAATTTGTTACCATCTATCCTTCAGCTTGACAAAGATATAAGCCTGCATTCCTATCATTCACATTTAGAACTGGTCATGTACTACATGGCTTTAGAATCTAACATACTGTAATGCCATTTCTTCCACCTGTTTCATGAATATAATAGTTGTAATTTTTCCTAACTCATTCAACAATTTATTTTTCAATATTTTTAGTGCAGTAACTACAAAATTAAAATTTTGGATAAAGTGCATTTATTTTCCAATTATCAACTTAATTCTATATAGTTTTGTAGAACAGCCAGTGCTATTTCATCATTAAATAGATTCATGACAAAAAAATAGTCTCAAACCCATCACAGTGGGACAGAATTTTCATTTCTTATCAATACTTCGAGATACTGGTCTCTCGCACAAAAATAATAAAGATTTTAGCCAAAACCAACAATTCTGCCAAAGTTATAAATATATGTATATGTATCTTGTAATGTTTACATAGTCATAGTTTCATCCATCAAAGACCAACCTATCATAGACCGTTTTATTGAGATGTAGTGCCCACAACTGCAGTATTAAGAATTTGCCAAATGCAAGCAAAGATGTTTCTATGAGACTAGGGAGTTGTCTCCTACCCACATAAATGGGTCACTTGCTAAGACCCTAATTGATAATCAGCTTCAGTGTCACTGCACTTCAGGCACAGGGATTCAGCGATGACAAAGTAATGTCCTTTTTCTCATTCAGCCATGGCAAAATTGTCTTAGTGTGGTTGAATACTCTCTAGCTTTGCACTACTACTTTGTAATATGATCATCTTTTTTCCATGGATTTTTGACTATTATTTGAGTAAAGGCTCTTATGATTTTTCTAGAGTGTAAACAATGAATCCATAACTTCACTCTAAAGTCATGCTTATAGAGATACAGACTTTCTATGTCTTCATACAAATTTAGCTTCCACATTAGTCTTTGGTGCCAGCAAATTATAAGTTCATTTTGAATTATGGATATACATTTGTATGCAGTCTCTCTGTATAGTGGATGTCATCTGGAATGTAATGCTTCATAAATTTAAAAAACATAAAAGTTTAGCCCAGCATTATTGGTAGAATTTTCACTTCCTTCAGTTTTTCAATAAACCATGTTTTTTGTTGTTGGAATCTACCAGATAAGTTAAAAGAACAGTTCATAAGAAAAATAAGCGAACAGCATATCAGGCCAATGATTAACTAACATCCACCATTTGTCTTGTTGTACTTCCCTCAAATAGCTTCCTATAAGGAGTCAGTTGAGGCACAAAAGAAGTGATTGTCATCACTCTATAGGTTGGAGACAGATCATTTAGATGTCCATATAGTTACAACTTCCTCAAAGTAATTGAAGCCTCATTATTTAGTGATTTATGTTTCTATACACTTGGACATAGAAGAATATCTTAACATTTTTAGGTCACATCACCATGCTCAGAGCTTATCCTAGACCTCCCTAGATGTGGCTCCCATAATGACAAGTCCTTGTTCCAACCCTGGAGAGGCACAGCTTTCATGAACTCAAACCACTGGAACCAGGGATGCATAAAAGTCTTCTACATGAGACAATTTAATGGCCTGATGTACCAATGAACTTTGCAATGTTTCCCTATTTACCAAAGCAGAGTCTTAATTATATGGGTAAAAATAAATATTAACATTTCCAATAAGGTCTAACACTATAAGATGGATAATTATGCCTTAAAGTATAGGGTGTTTCTGGTCCTGTTCAATTCATTGCAATCTAATGGAGCACTATATTTTTTGGCTATTTTGGTCAATAATATTTTAGTCAAGGTGAAAAGGATTTAACAACGTAACCTCTGGTTCCCTGTTATTGACATTCTGAATCTTGAGATGGCTCTTGGATGATATCACCGTAGTACAGCAAATGGCTTTATGATCAAGGTTCACACCTTTAAAGTACATGTTCACAGTCATGATTTACTGCTACAACAGAAAAAAATACAACTATCTATTTGCATCTACAAGTTTAACAGAAAAAAAGACATGTAAATAAATTATTTTGGGGGAAATTAGCTGACAAAATTACCTTACATGAGGACTGTAGCGCTACAATGCACTTCTTTTAGTGATGTCCTAAATGTACAGATTTGCACCTTTTCTGTTGAATGCTACTGTTTATTTTAATGAGAGGAGAGAAGGTAAAGAAGTAATTTTACAAAGAAAATGAAAGCTAGACAGTCATCAGTGTAAGACAGAAATCTTATCAAACCTCATAATAAAGATAATAGTTTTAACACCACAAAATGAAAATGTCAGCTCATGAGTTCAGTAAATAAGTGTTTTGTCTGTCTGTGTGATATGTCTGTGTGGTACTTGAGAAAATCATTTAGGATCCAATAGCTTTTAAAAGGTGATGAGAGCTTGTCTGACACATCCAAATACTAAGGATGACATGTTTTACAGCAAATCATCCAAAAGACAGTTCGTTTCATATCTTTTATAGAAACAAGTTATCAGGATCAAGGGATTACATGACTGCTATCAATACAGCTTCCATTTCACAAAGATAGTTTTAAAATGATAACATTTTATTGCTTTATAATACGGCCTGAGATAAGGCAATTTGTCATTTTGCATAGCAAATATGTCCGCATGCTTCAGTAAATACATTTATACAGGGATAGGATTTTAAAGCTTAAAAAGCCTAGTAAAAAACTTTTGCTTTCTTATTTGTGTAAGCCATATGTATTATAGTGCTATATGAGTATATCACAAAAGTAGCATATACAGAAATATCAAGGGAAAAGTAAAAAAAAAAAACTGCAAACATCAGAATTCTACTTTGGTAGAATTGTTGATATACCTCATATATGTGTGATATTGTCTTGCAACTATCAATGAATAATAAGATATGCAAAGTTAATAAAATATGTGATTCAGAAACATTATTCAATGCTTGATATGACTTGTGCATTACTGGTTAAGTCATAGAAGCAAGTTCTAAATAATTCAAATACTAATGGTTTGTCATTCCTTGTGGTCAGAATCCTTTTAATCAAGCTGCTCAGACAGGTCATTAAACTTCGCATTAACATTATACTTAGTTTTACAAAACATATAAACTACTTTCTTAGATATAATGCACACCATTAATTTAGTGCAATTATTTAATTATTTATTCCTTTTCCCATGGGCTGCTAATACAAACAGCAATTTATGTTTCTAATTGTTGAATGAAAAAGGAAAAAAAAATAAACCAAAGTGATTTTCAATACAATAAGAAGGAATCTAAATCTTTCACTGTTTTGAGTACTTCTAATTATTACAGTATTACTTGTTTCATTGTTACATATTACTATTTCAATAAAGGAGTCAGTACTAGACCCATCTGACATCCTGAGCATAAAAGCAAAGTATTAGTAACATAATAATTGCAACTGTTTTTTAAAGATAATTGTCAATGGTTTTCTATATGTGTTAATCCTTAGATATGGTACTGAGAATGTCAGAATTATCAAACAGTCAAAGTAGGATATAAATGTTTATGTTGAAAAGTTAATACAATTTTGAGTTTAGATACATAAGGTTCTGGGAAGCAGGATGAATATTACTGTATTTTTGAGCTTGGTTAAAAATATACCCCCAGATTCACTAATCTTCCATGCAGGACTAGCGTAGTCCTGCACGGAAGCACCTGTGTAGGAGGAGGATGGCAGCGCGCCATGCATATTAATAAAGGCACACTGCCCGACCTCCCAGGCTTACATAGAGTGTGTACGAGTGCAGGGGGCGTGTCTGAGAACAGAGCTCTCAGAATAAACATGCCCCTGCAATGTTGAACAGCAGAAAGTGGAAATAAATGAGCGAGACCACTCATGTGTCCACATATCCCCACCAACAGTCGCCCATGTGTACAACAGCAACAGGACACAAAAATCAAAAGAAAAAAACACTGTATTGTTTTTTAAAACTCCGAGTACAGCTAACCATAGGTGCTTAGGTGTGCCCATTGCTTAGCTATGGTTAAAGCAGCTTAAAAGGCTGAAGAGGATAACAAGGAATATATATGCAAATGAAGTATTCAGCAATAGTGTAGTGGGCAGACCATTCGCCTAATGAGCAGGCATTCCCAGTTCGAGTCCCACTGTAGCACAGTCTGTTTTACATGGCAAAGCATGGCATAACCAATATTTGTATTGCAAAACCCACTAAATAACATATATTTATGAACTGGAGTACTGCAGGAAATGCACATGTGAAGAGTCAGTATCATAATGAATAAGGCAGCAGTAAGCAGGTGTAAGCACAGATAAGCAGTAGTAAGCATATGTAAGCACTAGTAAGTGTGTTTAAGTGCGTTTGTGCGAGGGTAAGCACTGCCTACACAGAATAAGCAAAGGAGAAGCTAAATGGGTGTTAGAAATTGTGACCGGAAGTTAGCAGTGCTTACCTCTGCACAAACACACTTACAACTGCTTTAAAGTACCTTAATCACTCTGTATCCAATGGCTGGTGTTCTGCCCAGCAACAAAATAAACAGCCTCTGCAAGGTCGAACCCAGGACCATGCACACCATACACAAAATGGTTTACCACTAAGTCTTGCCAGATATGCATAAACCTTATGTTTTCAGAAACATAACATCCAGCCCAGTTATGCAACAGTACAGAGAATATATACCTACATCTAGATGTATGTGTGTGTGTGTGCAAATATATTACTATCTAAATGGATACAACATATCTATATATGTAGTTACATGTATATATATATATATATATATATATATATATATATATATATATATATATAAAATATACAAAAATATATACATATATATATATATATATATATATATATATATATATATATATATATATATATACAAATATATGAATATATATACATGCAAATGCCGACATCTACACATATATATCAACACCTATATGTCCACATATACACAGCAAGTTACATATATGTATGCAGATATATATCTCTGTAGGTATATACGGACATAGTTATAAATATGTAAGCAAATATATATACCGATATAGGTATATATGGACAGACATCTGTAGATAGCAATGGTAGATTAACAGAAACATATATGTTCACATGCACCATTAATGGGGTTGAGAGGCCCCAAACAATATATGCCTCGTATGAATTGGCATATCCCTCAGCCAAACATGTTCGCACTGCAATACACTACCAAGTTCATTTTATTGTAGGTTTTTCATTTAAATAGGGATTTAAATTAGTCTTATTTTATGTTTCACATGTTTATATCACATTCCCCTCTCCCCCACCAACTAGGCGGGCCAACCAGTATAGGCCCATCCAACCCAGGCCATCCACGACCCATACAATCATTACCTACAGTTCCACTCCCTCCCCCACTGCACACATGCAGCCACCATCCCTTCCCTGGTTACCGGCCCATAGCTGCCACACCACCACACATTGCCCACTCTTCACTCCCCCCCTCAGGACTCATCTGGTACATTGTCCCGACCCAAGTATCCTAGGTCTGAAACACGCTGTAGTCCATGCACATAGCCATGCATACCTTTGCAGTCATGGTTTTAGATGAAAGTAGAATGCCCAGTTTTTGGGTTGTCCCACATGGGATGAATGTTTCCCTGGTAATAACAATAGACTTCATGTGTGACTTTGTTTACACTAATGGTTTTATTTTCAGGTATTCCAAAGCATATGTGGCACACAAGGTTGCCCGGTATGCACACGAAGCATAGTATCAGGCAATACCAGTCAACATTACAGGACATGTAGCTAAATATGTAGATGTATGTGTGTGTGTGTGTGTGTGTGTGTGTGTGTGTGTGTGTGTGTGTGTGTGTGTGTGTGTGTGTGTGTGTGTGTGTGTGTGTGTGTGTGTGTGTGTGTGTGTGTGTGTGTGTGTGTGTGTGTGTGTATATATATATATATATATATATATATATATATATATATATATATATATATATATATATATATATATATATATATATATATATATATATATATATATATATATATACATAACTAAATAGATATATACTGCTCCCTCTCTGAAGTACATATGTATACATATATAGACATACATATATATAAATACTCACATATAGATATATACATATGCAGACAACCATACATCCACATGTCGTTAGATATATATACAGCAATATATATATATATATATATATATATATGTGTGTGTGTGTGTGTGTGTGTGTGTGTGTGTGTGTATATATATACACAGATATGTATCTATGATATGATACAGCACATAAGAATGACATATGATCACAGACACAGCCAATGAGGATGAGGGGCCCAATCAACATACGTGTAACACGTACCATTACCCCCCCAGCCAAACAGGGAAACATACACACAAACACACAAACAAAGTAAACAATCCACTGCTCCCCAAACCACAGGTAGGATGCAACCAGTGGGGGAAACACTGTGGACTCACTAAGTCTAATCTAGAAACATAGACAGGAACGTTCTTGTGGGACAACCCAAAAATTACTGGGTTACTGGAGTCCTGTCCATGCAATGACTTATCAAGGCAGGGCGTGTATGTACTCGGACTACAAGGATAGGAAAGTCTGATGACCCATGGGTCAAGACAACGTACGAGATGGGTCCCGAGAAGTGGAGAGTGGGCAGTGTGTAGTGGTGTGGTTAGGCCCGACATGCACCCAGAGTAAGGATGAGTTCTGTAGAGGAGGGGCAGGGGTGAACTATGGGTATGAAATTATGGGTCGAGGCGTGCAGGTGTTGGCTGGAGCAGGTCTTTTCGGACTGTCTCGTGGATGTAAGTAATAGTGTGAATTGGGCAGAGCTGTCACCTAATGAGCAGCCATTCCCGGTATGAATCCCACTGCAGCACAGTCTATTTTACATGGCAAAGTATGGTATAACCAGATGTGTTGTTGCAAAACCCACTAAATAACACCAAAGAACACATGGTCGCAACACCCCACTGTAGACATGTAAGCTGATCTAATTGGCATCACAACTTATTATTGTTGTCCTCACCCCCACCCAGGGGCATGAGTGTCCAAATCTACCTCCAAATTCAATGTATATGCACAGCTGTTGCTGTAGAAGAAATGGCTAGCTGTGGACCTTCCCTTCAGCCTTCCTACACTTCCCTGGCTATTTCCCCTACTGTATTTCCCTCTTTGTGCCCCATTAACACCACTTACCTATCAATCCCTTTTTCATTTCTATTAATGTTTAAAGTTACAAGTAGGTGACACCCTCTTCCCCAACTATATTGGCAGAATCTGGAACTCCCTACCCACATGTATTACCTCAGCTGTCCCAAAGGATACATGTAAATAACACTTGAAGGAACACCTCAAGCACACTTGGATCAGCACATGCTCACCACCTGGCAAAGTCCTCCCCCACCTTACACTCTATACCCCTACATCAACTAGTGAAACCAACACCTCTTGTCCTGCCTCACATACAAATCCCAATGGCCTTCAAACCTTCCCTATTGCTCCCCTACCAATCATTCCAACAGCCTACTATACAGTGACAATGCCCCCCCTCTACCTACCTACCTACACCTTCACTATTATTTTCTACTCTACCACACAGGTATGGCATAACTAAACCTACCCAAATACCTGAGTGTAACCTATCCAGAACTGTTAAACTGGAATCTAACTTCACCTTAAACTGACCTTTGTCAACAGTCATACCTGACATGTAAACCTGACCTAAGCATGTATAATACCAACATGTTAAGTCTGTTACTCTCTATGAATGTGAACACCTCTGTATTACTTGTAATGAGTAGCTGGGGTTTACTGTGGAGCTCTACTCCTCGGGCCACCGCTGAAAATGGACAAGCATCCAGTCAGATTGTACCGGTCAATAAATGTAAAATAAATACATAAAGTAGCATGGGGGTAAGTGGGAGTAAGCGGGTTTAAGCCTGTTTGGGCGGCGGTAAGCAGTGCCCACACTGGTTAAGCAATGTAGAAGCTAACTCAGTGTAAGATGCCATAACCAGAGGTCAGCAATGCTGACCATTATGCAAACTAGTGCATACTCGCTTACAATTGCTCAAAAGTGCCTTAGTCACTCTGTAGCCAACAGCTGTTGTCGTGGCCATTAACAAAATAATCTGCACTCCCAGGTTGCAACCCCCCAACCCTGCACACTATAGTCAAAGTGAGTTACCACTAAGCCATGGCAAACACACATACAGTTGCTGTTATCACAAACATATCATCCAGCACAGTCATTCAACAGTACAGGAAATGTATGTAAGTATGTAGATTAATACCAGCAAACATGTGTACATTGCTCAATCACAGTACTTTGAGCAGTCTATGTGTATCAAAGAACAGTGCCTGTTCAATCATACTGTGAGAACAGTAGTCTTGCATAATACAGAAGAGAATAATGAAAAACTGTGCATGCCGCGGGGGCGTGTGGGCATGCTTCATGCACAGAATGTCACACCTGGGGTGCTGGTTCTGCGGAACCGGGAGATGAGGCTGGCCAGGTGTGTGAGCAAACCGCTGCTTCTCAAACCCCTGGCAGGATGCCACCAGTGGGAGAAACAGTGTAGACCAGCTAAGTACAATCTTGACACAACAGGTCCGTCCCTGGTGGGACGAACCACAAATTGTGAGTAACATCGATATCTGTAATATAGAGAGAGAGAGGTATATATCTATTTAGTTATACATATATGGACACACACGCATACATCTACATATATCAATATGTTTCCCATACTGGTGAATGGTATTGCTGGATGCTATGTTTGTGAAAACATGAGTGCTATGTATATCTGTGATGGCTTACTGGTAAATCACATTGACTATGCTGTGCAGGCTCGTGGGTTTGAGCCTTCAGATGCTGTTTATTTTGCTGCTAGGCAGAACAAGGCCGGTCAGATACAGGGAGATTAAGGTACTTTTAAGCAGTTGTAAGTGGGTTTGCGTGAGTTTGCTCAATGGTAAGCAATGCAACCTACCGGTAAAATCCAGTTACACCAGGTTAGCCTCAAAATTGCTTACTTGTGTACGCAGTGCTTACCATCTTGCAAACCTGTGCAAAGCCACTTATTAACACTTAAAAGTACTTACTTCCACTTACCCATGCACTAGTTTCCTTTAAAGAAAAGAAAAAAGGGTTGATAGGACAGTGGTGAAAAAGGGGCACAAAGAGGGAAAGACAGTAGGGAAAAATAGTTAGGGATGTGCAGGAAGGGTGTAGGGAAGATCCATAGCTGCCCATTTCTTCTACAGCAACAGCTGTGCATATGCACTGAAGTTGGAGGTAGGTTTGGACACTCAAACCTCTGAGAGTGGGATGAGGACAACAATAATATGTTGCGATGCCAATTAGACCACATTACATGTACCCAGTGGACACGTGTGCAGAATGGACAGCTATGTATGGGGGGAGATATTATTTGGGAACAGATTGCCCTTTTTTGAAGGTGCGAGTGGGATGTTGGGGAAGGAGAGTAAGTATGCCTGGGGAGGATAGGTTGGGTAGGATGACAGACAAGACAGCATATAGGGGTGGTATATGACATATGTGGGGGGGAACACCTTGGATGGGGAGGGGTGTTTTGAAGTTGCAAGTCCACAGTGAGACTGAGGTCCCCACCCATGGGCAGTCACCACTGCACCTTCATGGCCCCAAAGTTGACTGTGCTGGGGGTTGGGTAGGAGGTGCAGGCTCACCCTCTGAGTGCACCATGCAGCCCTCAAGCTGGTGTAGGTGGTCTTGAAACTCTTTGCCAAGCTCCCTACACACCAAGACTGGATCTGACGGCAGGTAACAGGTTCCTGTCCTCCCCCGCTCCTGGGGGGGCAAGCACCATCAACTGCAGCAGTTCCACCCAAAGGTCATGCATGGACAATGGAGGAGAAGGTCCCAGGCTGGGACCCAGACCTGCTGGTGCCTGGTGCCATGACCAGCTGAGGTAGGACAGGTGGGTCGACTGACATCGGCATTCCCATATGGGTTATGGTGTTGCCGTTTTACAACAGATAAGGGCTAGTAATAGTCAGCAGCAGTCAGGAGTACATATAACAGCATGCATAGATATTCCCATTACCACCAGATCTAGAACAGTTGCAGAGCAAGGGGAACACATGCACATATCCTACATGACATATGTACAAAGGGTGACAGACGTGTGAGTAGTGCTACGAACACTGGCACAATATTGGCATGGTGTTGTGGTAACCTCAGACATTTACTGTCATACCACTGTGTTTTCTGATATATGTCCAGTCTGGGATATGAAGTCAGTAACTCTCATGGCTGTCACCATGTACTGACTGCAATCCTCACACTATGCTTCTGCCATTCTCAGACAGGTGTTCTGTCAGTAATACAAGAAACAAAATGTTCAACAAACTAACCAGTCTCCAGATGACCCTACAGATAGGGGTTTCCTCACAAACATCGCACTGTCATGACAGATCTTAAAACAGGCAGACTAGCCATAACCACACACAGCCTGCTAAACTGACATTACTCTAAATTAAGAACAGCAACACTTACATTCTGTAGTCATGTCTGGCACATCCCCTCCTGTCTGTTGGCCGTTTTCCACAGTGTATGTTGTTGGAGGTAAATCCCATACCCATCTGTGATGATGTTTGCCAAACACCAGATCTAGGTTCCACTCACAGTGAATTTCATGGCCCAACACCAACATGATGTCCCTAGATAGTTAGTGTGTTTCCATGCAATTGGCTATGGGAATGTTACCACAGCTGTGTCACATTCAATCAGCTAGAGGATGACTGCAATTGGTGCAGAGGCAATCAGCTAATCAGGACCAACACTTACAAAACACTAGCTGCTGCCTAAGCAGAGCAGGTGCATATATCCACATCCACCAGGGAGGGTGTGGGAGGAATAGTGAGAGACAAAGTATGTCAGGGAAGGTAAAACTAAAGCATGTTTGTGTGACACACATACCAGTACAGGGAGTCAAACCCCTGACTGACAATGCATTACTATCACATGTGCATGCTGTTATTGCATGCACCACATAGCTTACGTGTTGGTGAGCTGTCCAAAAATATATTTACTGGTGAGTGACATCTGCAACAGTGATATTGTACAGATATGGTAGGTGTAGCACAAGTGCCTGTCCACATTGACTGGTGTCAGCGGCAACACAGCCACACTCTCTAAGGGACTCAAACACATTGTTGCACTTACCAGGGTCAGGAATACACTCCCTGCCTAGTTATTTTACCACAATACAGTACTGCACAGGTATCACATGCACCACAGGAGCTATTGCGCTGTTCTATGGGCAAAGGGCATATGAAGGTGTCTGACATCATTCGGAATGTTTCAGTATGCCAATGGGAGTTGTACCAGGTGTGAATGTGGATGGAAGCATCATATGCCACACACAGGGACACAGGGTGCCAGTACTGATGTGCATGTGTGCATTGCTTCACGGGTGTGTAGCGGTTGGCTGTGCCAGAAGGCTGTACAAGGCTAGGTGAGGGGTATACCTTGGCATCAGGCCACATGACAATGGTCTGCAGTGAGGATCAGGTGTGCAGTGTCTAGAATGACCCACACAGTATTGTATTCACCATCTTGTCACCTGGGTTACTATTGTGTGTGGCTAGTGCTGTGCAATACTTGTCATGTATGTGTTCTATAGCCCATGACATGAACGGTGTATGGGATGTGCACACATCCCACATTCATGTTCAGTGACATGTGGAAGTGTACCTGGATTGCCAGACCCATTTTATGTACACAGATTGTTATCATCACATGTGCCACTCCTGACTTCTTGTGGTAGGGCGTGCTCATGGACAGTCCTTTGTGGATCACATTTGATGGCACCAAAGATGTTGTAGTCATCCATTGGTGAACATAGTGAAGGTGCACTGTCTTCAGTTATGTGCCTATTGTACTGATGGACAGGGTGTCATGCCCTCTGTAGCCCACTGCAATCACACCATGCTTGCCATCTGTGAACAGTATGCAGGGTACTACCAACATAGCGGTAGTTGTCTAGGCAAGTGTTTGTGTATGAGACACAGGTTCATAGTGTACTCTGTGTAATACTAGGGTTGCTTACTTTGTTCACCAGGCCGTGTATCACATGTAGGGGTGTGGATTGGCACCCCAGCATCTAAGCTGATTGACATCTGTCATCCTTGTAAGGTGAACATTGTGACATATAATATGCCCACATATAAAAAAATCACAAAACCGACTCCTTAATGGGTCCAGCTGTTACACAGTCACAGCCACCTCCACACAGGTTACAAATTACAAATGCAGAGTTTTTGGGAAAAAACAAGGGGGAAAGGTGTTTTCATAGTTTATAGTGGTGTGCTGGGCTGAGCTGGTCTGCTGCCTGGGTAATTGGCTGATTCTGATACATTTCACCTGCCAGCTAAGCTAGTTCTCCTTGATTACCTTCCTACTGCAGTTTTCTCTTCCCATTGCCTCCCTGTTTAATCCCGTGTGTGCGCCGTGCAAACAGAGTTCTCAAATGTGCACATTGCTGCTATTTCCTGGTTTAACTTCTTTTTTGTTCCTGTAAAACATGGTGCGTGGTGCACACACCCACTTACACTTTGTAAATAGTGCTAGGCAGGTTTAGACACATCCCCTAGCTTAACTGTGCTAAGCTAGGAGCAAACCCGAGCCACAGGGCTCCAGTCTGCTTACAGTATGCCTGACACACCCACCCATGATGTCACCTACCTCCTAGTCCTGCACTCAGCTATTCATACTCTTACACTGTTGGGACCTGCCTCACATGCTGGTGACAACAGGGATTCACTATCCTTCCCCTCATTTGCATAGGATTGCCTGCTAATGCATAGTCACATGTGTCACACTGAGCCTCCCCACTTAGCAACCACTATTCACTAGCCAGGTTGTCTTTTGCCTGCCATTGACTTGCATGGCAGAATACTGATTTTAGTTAGAATGCTTGTTTTAGGTTTATTTTCTTATTTTCCCCCGATCCCGTTTGCGTGCCGCTGCTCTATGCTTAAACAGCCGAGATTGGCGAAAAAAATAAAAGTTGATTTTTTTATTTTTTGTATTGTTTGCATTGCCAATGGCCTTATACTTGTCCATTGGCATGCTTCCTCAATGATATGCAGCCTTTATTTGGAGCTGTCATGTCGCCATTTTGGATTTTGCAGAAATGTACTCAGTTACTAACCGAGTACATTTCTCTAGATTATGCTAGTCGTGCACAGGCTGATTCCAGCTTCCTGGATAGCAGATTTACCTCATTTGCATGGTTTTCACCTGCAAATGGGGTAATTTGCATGGTTTTCACCTGCAAATGGGGTGATTTGCATACAGGGGCTGGAAATGTGCAGGACTAGTGCAAGAGCACTTGTGCATGTCAAACGAGCACGTACGTGGATCGCTCGGCCACCATATTGCCAACATTACCTCTTAGACTAATCATGCACTTTGTGCAGGGCTTGCTGAATCTGGTGGATACACAAATATGTTATCTGAACTAATCAGGATGTAATTCTTTTGACTACAATAATGTTAAAATGTTTCTTCAATAGTACCCATTAAGAAGAGTTGATGTCTAAGGGAATTATCTACATTTACCTTGAAACCACTGAGGATTTCATCATGGTACTTTGGACATCTGCAAACCCCCTACCTTTATTTTCAAAGAACCAATGCTTTACAATGGTTTACTCAGACACCTGCAATCCTCCTGTTTTATATCCAAAGAACAAACTAATGTTTTATTATAGTTTTTCAGTCACTGACTCCTGGAAGATAGTGAAGCATTGTTTAATCTCCATCTTTTGATATGGTTTACTTTATATTAATTTACCCACTAGAGGGAGGACTGTCAATGAGCAGTAGTATCCAAGTACTATCAGGTTCAGACGTAAAGGAACATCAGTGCTCCCCTTGATTCGCTTGCAAAGGTGTGGTATTGAATGTAATATTGTGAGAGAGTTAATGAGATCAAACTTCTTAGTTAAATCCTCCCAGGCACCTCAGAGACAAGACAGTTGAATTTTGGTAATAAAAACAGATGACCTGCTACCTCACTGGTTACACAATTAAACCTTTACTACAAGGCAATTCCCGATTCAGCTTTTGGAAAAATATACTCTTGAAGTAATAAAAGCATTCAGAAGAGTTTTACAAATTTTATCACTAATACAAAATGGAAAACCAACAAGGTACAATGAAAACAGGTAATTTATAAAATATTTGAGTAAACCAACCATAAATTCCAAACCATAAACAGGAACGAAAACAGCAGTCTCAATATATTTAAAAGCGTCAGCAGCAAAAGGAGTAAAAGTCCATAAATGTCACAAGACCGCAGTGAAAAAATCCTTTAAAATTCTTTATTATGACAAAAAAGTAAGCGCTTTCACCATCAGGCTTCGTCAGACTTTGTAATTTACACACAGAGCAAGATTTAAATAGCTGAAGCATATGATTATGATAATTGACATCAGCATCATCTATTAAGACTTAAAGTGACAAAATACATGACTTACTATTCCAAATAAGAATAAAAATAAGCTAAAACAAGTAAAATTGAACACATTAAAATTTTGTTGACGTCAACTTAACCTGTTAGAAACTAAAGACAACTAAATCCATAAACCACCTAAAATATTACATAAAGAATACGGACATGAATCATAAAAAACTAAGTGAAACTTGATATATCTACTTCTACAATTCTAAAGAACTATCACTGTTTGGGTCTCGGAACTATCACTGCTTGGGTCTCGGTAATCTCCTTTTTTTCAGGATCAGTTGCAGATGAACTCTGTCATTCAACCCAGGGGATTGATCCGCTCTACAGTGAACAATCTAACGCAATTCACATTCCTGGGTGTAATTATCAATGTCTCCACCTCTAATGCTAGGTGTTATAACCTGCATGACACAAAAACTAATAATATGTGCAATACCCATTAATCTTAGATGTTTAGCCAACGCATTGTGTTCAGAGCCTATACGCATGTGATAGGTATGTTCCCTGATGCGTTCTCTTAACTGTCTATTAGTTTTGCCAATGTAGAATGCTTGGCAGGACAAACACTTGGCAAGGTATACTACATTGGTGCTAAGACAGTCCGTCCTAGTGTAAAAAGAGAAATCTTGATACGTCACTGGATGTTTAAAGACATTGGCTGTGTCGATGTACCTACATTGGTTGCAATGAGTGCAAGGTATAGTATTGTGATCTGGAACAATGGATAACGGGTCAGACAAGTTCATCGGATGTTTACACAACAATTGCTTCAGATTTCTCTTATTTTTATATAAAAACTTGAGCTTGATACCTACAATACTACTGATGTCATTATCTAAAAGGAGTGTCTCCCAACGTTTCTCTACAATATCTTTTACATACTGAACATCACTTGTAAAATATATTGGTACACTCAGCTCTATGTTCCTTGTTGGTTGTCTCATTTCTAAGTTATTGCCCCTCTCTGAAAAATATGGGCATGCCCTAGATGCCCTTAAATCTTGTACCACTGATATAGTTTTAATGACGTCTGCCTCTTTATAACATCTTTCAACCAATCTTGATTTGAGACCTCTCAGTTCATTCCCAAAGCCTTCATCCGAAGGGTTGAGCCTTGATGCTCTCATGACTTGCCCCTTCATCACATTGTCAAAAACATGTTTGGGATGCATGCTAGTTCTGTGTAATAAAATGTTCCTATAGCATGTTTTCCTATGAACTGAGGTATTCAACAAACCATTCTCAAGTCTCATGATGTTGACATCTAAGAAAGAAATATGTGTCCTAGAGGAACATGATGTAAACTTGAGGAAGTCAGTTAAATTGTTCATAGATCCCACGAAATCAACTAATTGGTCCTCATTTCCTCTCCAAATTAAAAAGAGGTCGTCAACAAATCTCCTATAAAATCCAAAGTACTGTTGGAATTCCCTTAGGGGAAAAAGGGAATCATGTTCCCATTCAGCCATTACTGTGTTGGTGTAGCTATTGGCACACGAAGTGCCCATAGCTACGCCATACTTCTGTATGTAAAGTTCCTCATTAAAGGCAAACACATTGTTATCAAGGACCGTTTCCAAAAATAATGCTAACAAGTCTATGATGTTACCATCCAAATCAGAGTTCAGATCTAGATAACGTTACACACTAAGTACACCCAGTTCGTTCGGTATGACCGTGAACAAATTTTTAACATCAAGTGTAACTAGAATATAGGAATCATTGTCTCCTAAAGTTCTAGTGTAGTCATATAGATCTACCAGAAACTGTTTACTATCATTTAGAATAAATGGATTGGCCTCAACAATGGGTCTCAAATGATATTCAACAAATATTGAAAACGGTTCGATGAGCCATCCCTGCCCTGCAACAATGGGTTGCATAGGTGGATTGGACCGGGACTTATGAATCTTTGGAAGGCCTTGTATAATGGGAATCAATGGGTTATTAACTTTTAAATATTTAAACAGACTCCAAGTTATTGTGAAGCTCTTTACTAGGTCATCTAACATGTCATAAACTTGAAAAACCTTGCTAGTTATTACATCCATGTCTATTTTCAGGTAGTTTCGTCACATAACATTCTTCCCATGCTTCTCAAATAATCTTCAAGGTCTAATATGACAATAAGACCCCCCTTATCAGTGGGTCCTTAGATCAGAAAGTGCTTTACGTTGTCGGAAAGTTAAATTATTTCTCCGACACGCCACTTTGTGCTTAAGGTTCTTCTCGTGGTATTTATATAAATCATTCTCCACCAATTTGGAGAAGTTGTCTAGAATGGGGTGTAATGGAGGTATACAAGTGATAACTGGTTTAAAGACATTGGTGTAACCTATTTCATTGTTTGTTACATTGTTGGAACCAAAATCAAGTTTCAATTGCACATTCCGCACATACGTCTTAATGTCTAAAATAGACTCAGTTATGTCACTATTCCTACTAGGTATGAAGGTAAGCCCTTTGTTAAGGACCTCTTCTTCATATTTGCTTAACAGCTTATGAGACAGATTCGTCACTAAGGACCTTCCACCCTCCCCCACATTTTCTTCAAAGTTGGACCCACATAGTCCCCTCCTGACCCCTTCCGCTTCTGTCATCCCCTGCTCATGGATCTGGATCTCCCGCCAGGGTGGGGGAGCTCTATTGGGAAAGGGGACTGCATCTTGAAGTTCCCCGTCACTGTAAAACTTGTGGCGGGTTTGTTCTGACCAGTCTTCCTCCTAACTACAGGTTCATCGCTATTACCAGCAGGTCTCATATTAATGCTGCTGGATTCTACATCATGATTGTGTTCAATTTTACTTGTTTTAGCTTATTTTTATTCTTATTTGGAATAGTAAGCCATGTATTTTGTCACTTTAAGTCTTAATAGATGATGCTGATGTCAATTATCATAATCATATGCTTCAGCTATTTAAATCTTGCTCTGTGTGTAAATTACAAAGTCTGACGAAGCCTGATGGTGAAAGCGCTTACTTTTTTGTTATAATAAAGAATTTTAAAGGATTTTCACTGCAGTCTTGTGACATTTATGGACTTTTTCTCCTTTTGCTGCTGATGCTTTTAAATATATTGAGACTGCTGTTTTCGTTCCTGTTTATGGTTTGGAATTTATGGTTGGTTTACTCAAATATTTTTACAGCAGGAACGTATTTCCCTTTGTGGTTCCTTTTATCTTTGTTGTAAATTTATAAAATATGTTTATAATGTAAACAGATCTAATTTTATTTCATTTTATTTTTATTTTTACATTTGTTGACTGGGAATGTCTGACTAGACACATGTCCTTTTTCAGCGGAGGCCTGGGGAGAAAAGCTGCATTTAACAGTACTAATTTAAGTAACATACAGATAAATGCATATAATAAACTTCAAAAAGTAGATATAAAAGTTGCAGGTAGATATAGTTTAAGATACAGACACTCAGTTTAAGCTAACTTTGATTATTTACAGACAGATAACTCAGCAGTACACATGTGAATGCAAGTACATTTAGAAAGTATTCAAATGTCATATAATCTAGTAGCATGTAAGTAGAGATATTAGAGGTGAGAATAGGGGTAAGATGTGTGGATAGGAATGAACAAGGATTGGTACAGGAACATAGCCTTGAATTAGATAGGCAAGTTTTTAGCATTCTTTTGCACTGTACTAAGGAAGAATTGGCTATAATGTTGGGGGTATTCCATATTTTTGGTATGTAATTAGAGAAAGGGGAGTTACCAGTGTGTTTTTGGCTTTAATTGCCTCAAGAAGGAATTTATTGCTGGAGTGGAGGGTTCTATTGCAGGTGTAAGGGTGTAGTAGGTTTTGGAGTGTGGGGGTTTCTCAGGCTTATGTAGGATTTTATGAGCTAAGGTAAATTGATTGTGTACAATGATCTGAGGGAGTTCTAGCCAATTAAGTTGTTTTAGAGCTGTACAATGGTGTGACCTATAAGGACAGTCTGTGGCAAATGTATCTATTTTGTTGCAAAGGGAGTCAAGTTTGGGTAATTCAGTTTGTCTTAGGATAATGAAAATTGGTGAGGCATAAAGGAGTGTTGAGAGGAGGTGTGTGTGTGTGTGTGTGTGTGTGTGTGTGTGTGTGTGTGTGTGTGTGTGTGTGTGTGTGTGTGTGTGTGTGTGTGTGTGTGTGTGTGTGTGTGTGTGTGTGTGTGTGTGTGCGCGCGTGCATGCGCGCAATGGTGGATGTGGTCTTTATATTAAGAAACTGCTTATTTCTATGCAGAGCACCTAGTATTTTTGTGCATTTTCTTTGTAGTCTTGGAGTTGTGAATGTCAAATTTCATATTATTGTCAATCTCTACATCCAATAGTTCAGTGTGAGTTACAGGAGAGATAGTGGAATTGTTACTGGACAAGATATTGAATGAGAGGTTAGGAGATGCAGTTCTTGTAGGCAGGAAAAGCAGAAGGTGATTTTTGTTTGGCTTTAGGATTAGTTGGGATTTGGTAAGCCATATTGTTACAGAAAGAAAGGATTCTTGAGTTAGAGTGTGTAGTTCTTGTAAGGAGGGAGTTGCACATATTAGTGTAGAGTCATCTGCATATTATATGACAGAAGCATTTGAGATGGAAGAATGGGATTGTTGGTAAATAGTGAGAACAGTAGGGGACCCAGGATGAAGCCTTGCAGAGCTTCTAGAGTTACTGTAAGAGGAGGGGAGAGGTCCTGCTGCCATTGTACTGTTTGGTGCTGACCATCCAAATAGTTTTGGAACCAAGCAATGGTAGATTTACTAAGATTTAGATCAGAAAGAACATTAATGAGTTTACTATGTGAGACCATATGAAAGGCCTGGGAGAGATCAAGAAATATAGCAGAAACAAATCTAGCATTGTTTCTATGGTGATTTATTGCATTAGTGAAGGACATTAGAGCAGTGGTAGTGCTGTGGAAGATTTAGAAGCCATGTTGAGTGTTGGACAGGAGATTATGAGTATGCAAATATTTCATTATTTGAGAGTGAATACATCTCTCTAGTATTTTAGATAGAGGGGAAATAATAGCAAATGGATGGTAGTTGGTCATCTCAGTGGAGGCATCCCCTTTATGTAGTTGAATGATATGGGTAGTTTTTCAAATTTCAGGGATGTGATTTTTTTCAGATATTGACTTGTTAATAAGTACAGATACTGGCTATGCAACTGCATCAGCAGCTATTTGCAGAAAGTAGACAGGTAGCTTTAGCTTACCTGCAGCCAGTGTTGGAGCTTTTAATTTATTAAGCATATTTATTGTATTTGTGGAAATGGGCTGAAAAGAAAAGGAGTTGCTGTAAACATGAGAATTGGGAGTTCAGTAGAGGAGGTGGGAGCCCGGGGTTAGATAGGGCTAGGATGGACTCAGTGAAGTATTTGTTGAATTGAGTTGGTATGTTGTCTGTGATGTTTGAGGTAGCTGGGGAGTGTGTGCTAGACTTACCTGGAAGGAGTATGTTACTAATGGCTGCCCAGAACTTTTAAGGATTATTTTGATGCCTTATTTGTATGTTGTGGTAGTACTTACTTTTTCTACTTTAATTGCTTTCTTTGCTTTGTTTCTGAGCTCTAGGTAGTTTTGTTTTGAAGTCAGGGATCTATTTTTATGCCATTGTTCCCAGACATTGTCTCTGGTTTTAAGGAGAGATTGGGTTTCTTTAGTAAGCCAGGGAGCAATAATAGCTTTAGTTTTCACTGATCTGGGAGGAGCATATGAGTTCAGGATATCTAGAAAAGTTGAGTTGAATAGTATGATACTTCATCTAGGTTGAGTTGTTTGAGTGGAGTCCAGTTACAGCTTTTTAGGGTGGATAATAAGTTGCTGATGTTAACGTTTTTTTTTTGTCTCTAATTAAGTGGTAGGTGGTCTGTTTTGTATGA
The DNA here is from genome assembly GCF_019279795.1 of Protopterus annectens. Taxonomy (NCBI): domain Eukaryota; kingdom Metazoa; phylum Chordata; order Ceratodontiformes; family Protopteridae; genus Protopterus; species Protopterus annectens. Next base: position 1,804,628,843 of record NC_056733.1, on the reverse strand, counting down.
TGAATCCTATACCTTAGTAGAAAGGTTGGGAGAGTGTCACTCGGACTGTCTGGGAGGCAGCCTGACTATGAGGTATGCTCTCATCTATTTATCAAAATCCAGTCAAGTATCAATTGTATTTTAGATGTTTTGTCTATTCGTGCAGGAACTTGAATGAGTTGTGTAAATCTATGCAGGTTGATATAGTTAGTGAGATGTATAAAATTACAGGTGAGCCAATCAATGTCAAATCACCTAAGCTGATTGTTTCCTGCAGGAATGAAGTAGATTTCCAGTGCAGTAAGTGTTCTAACATGGGTATGTTGTTTTCGGGGTGGATGTAGCATCCACTTATATAACACCTGTTTGTTGGTGTCAGTTTTTATTTTGCTAAGAATTACTTCTGCATTGTCAAAGGTTGCGGTGATTAGATTTACAATCTCAACTTTAAGGGGTTTTTTTTATACAAGATTGCTATACCACTTCCCCTTTTTTCAAGTCTATCCTTCCATAGTGTGCTGTATCCAGGAAGCAATATTTCATTATTACTAATGACTGGTTTTTGCCATGTTTCATGTAGAACTACTATGCCTGGGGAATATAGTGAAAGACTGGCATGCAGATCATGAATGTTATTTGTTATGTTTCTAGTATTTATATTTAGTAGCAGGAGGTCAGCTGCTTTCCTAGGTAGGTGTAAGGTGGTGTGGGAGTGATTGGTATATTGTGTGGATGGGTTGGAGTGACTACTGGTCCAGGGTTAATGTGAATGTCTCCATTGAGAGATAGCTTGGATGTAACAAAGATCATTGTTTTTATGATTTAGTCTAAATACTGTCATAACTCTGAGAAATTTGGGGGGATCGATGTTGAAGTTTAAGAATGAAGGGTGCATACAGGGTGGGAGATGGGTTGATGAGAGATGTGGAGATGAAAATTATATTTAACTTGTGAATATTTGGATAACAGGGAACTGTATCATGGTAGGAAGTGGTTCCAATAAGGTTTACATAATAAGCTGTAAGGTGGGCAAGTGATACTAGTGTAGTGAGAGAGGAAATGTATAGCAAGAGCATACTGTAGTAGGGGATAGTTTATGGAATGTGTGTTGACTACATTTGATTTGGTACTATTAAAGGGTTTTTGGATTAGTCAGTGTGATCAGGTATAAAATAGTGTGAGAATATGAATATTATAGAGAGCAAAAGTGATTTGGTTATATGTAGTGGTAACTAGCTCACGTTATCAACTATGAAAGTGTTGCTGTAGAAGTATATTTTAGTTAAGTGATGTGAAAAGGGGGGTGGAAGGATTGCGGTTGTAGAATGGTTACTTGAGATGGATTTAGTGAGGTAATTAGTGGATTGAGAGAGGATGTGGTATTTTATTAGTTTATGTTAATTAGTGCGTGGAGTCTGGTCATAATAAATTTAGAAGAAGCGGGTGGGAGTTTGGAGTAGGGTAGAGGAGTGGGGTGAGCAGGCAGAACCAGGCTGGAGATATCACAGCAGCAAAAAAAAAACAATCTGTTAACCAGGTAAGTTCAAGTATGGGAAGAGAACAGGACAGTCTCGCATAATCTGATGTCTGACTAAGTTGTTGAGAAGAAAGAAAAAAACTTCTTATTCAAACATATGTTACAACTTGGTAAAATAGGAAAACAAAGAAAAAGACAAGAAAAATACTATCAGGTAGACTTTTACAGCATTATTTTTATGGATGAAACACTTGTACATCATTTCCACTATTTGCCTTGACAGGTGGCTTTATATTTCTAGAATTTAGTAAACAGATTAGATATTGTAATTGTAAGCTATGTGAAAAAAGCATGGGACCAGTCCAGAGGTGTGGCAATGATTGCTTCTTAGATCTCTATCAGAGTCTATTAATGAGGTAAATACATTACTAGAAGTACAAGGAAATCGAATTTCTCCTGGTTTTCAAAAGGCTACCCCAATGTGGAACAAGAGGATGAGTTTGTGCTCCTTGCAGAATTTAAGGAACCATGCGCTCATGAGAAAATGATGCTGCTGTTTGGGTGGTTGATAATACTTATGTCAGATGCAGAGGTCTTTCTTGCCACAGTAGCAGCCACAGAACAATGGATGTAACATCTTGAGGAGAAAATAAACCATTTGACTTCAACAAATTCTAACCAGCAGACAGCTGCATAAGAAAACTCAAACAATTTGTATCGTTAGAATCCAAAATAATAAACCTGTAAGAGAAACTCAACAACCTATTAAATGGGTACAGATGGTTTAATATTCATATCAGTGGACTTCTACAATCCACTCCCACAATAGAACTTCAAGAAACCATGAGCAATATGATTTTTAATATTACGACACCTCTTAATAATATGCAAATAAATACTGCAACGATCCCTAGAGATGGGAGATGTATTACTAATGCAGCCCTTCTCTGGCATGTCCTAATATCATTAGAATTCTTTCTCACTAATGAATGGATCATTCATTATTGTTACCAACACCATGGTATATGCTGAAGTAACATCTGAATCAAATTAACAGATGGCTTCTCCTTCACATTGTACAAGAAAAGAAGAGATATGGTGATAGTGCCCCAACAATTCATTCTAATGATTATTATTTATCATGCTATCCTTGTGGTATCAATAGATGGGAAAACACAGAACTTAAACACTAACACTGGTGTCTAGAAATGTCTGCAGCAAGGGTTGAATCATTGCACTCCAATCAGTTGGGAGGGCTTGGACTTGGGGCCTATATTACGTGATTGAATGATCACAATAGCGAACGCTCTAAAGAGCGAAAATGTGGCACATCAAAGGGCTTTTTGTGGGATCACGGTACAGTGAAGAACAGACTAGTTGCCTTTTCCTCACTGTAGTGTGATCTCAGAGTTTATATATATATATATATATATATATATATATATATTTATTTATTTATTTATTTAGTTGAGGGTGTGGGGGTGCAGCCCCCCACAATAATGGTTTCAATGTGCTGCATTTTCGCTCTTTAGAGCGTTCACTATTATGATAATTTGATCATGTAATATAGACCCTTGGACTACATCATACTCATTAAGGAAATGGAACAGAAACCCAGCAAGAGCAAGAGACTGTAAGAATCAAGGTTTCCAGAAGGTTCAAACAAGATGACAAGAGCTGAGGAGAGTAATCTCTTGAAGTATACTTAGCAAGTAGAGCAAGAGATGTATCTGTTAAGAGACATGAAGGCAAAAACAGATATTGCACTGAAAGTAAGAGGTGATGCCAAAGCAGAGGACTAAAACCAAAATTAATAACCCATGAAGGGGAAAAGCTTTTTTCTGAAGTTCTTGATAGTGGACTCAGTAACAATGGTACCTTACACTCCCAAAACAGAAGGCAGTGGTGGGAGGATGTCTAGCTGGATTCCATTTTACAAGATCAATATTGCTATGCCTCACAATGTTGCACAGGCTAGAACATTCTATTAAAATTGTTAACTGCTTAGGGTGAATTGTCTTTAAGGCATTCTATGTGGTGCTTTTATGATGATTACTAATAGTTCTATGTTTATCTCCCTAGAAAACAGGTAACACATGCTAAACAAAATACAGCAGGCATCTGACTTTACCTCATTGGTAATGATCATGCCACTTATTATTATGCCAAAGGCATTTAGTATGATCATGGTTTCAGTGTAAGTCACTCCTTGGATTAATATGGAGGAATCCATTCAGTCCAATCCAGACCAAATGTACAGAGAGCACATATTTGTTCTCTTAGACAGGCATGCAAGATACTGCATTAAAGAGACTGAGGATAATGTGTTCATAAAGACTAGATATTTTTTAACCATTTTTGTCCCATTCTTTTTCCTTGCCATTCTACTGCAGTCAAGAATATGAAAGATGTTTAGAAACGTCTATACATCAGAGCAGGATGAGCACGGACAAATGAGGGCTTGTAACACTGAGTGCTGACAGAATAAAAAAAAAGACTGAAAACACAGAAGAGAGAAAATCAAACATCACTCTTCTCTTACACTTTCAAACCCCATATCGAATATCACTCTTATCTTAAACCTGCAAGCCGACCACATCCCATCAAATGTGTATATGCCAAATCTGAGAGTTTCATGCCAAGGAGAACATGGAATATTCTAAGGCTTGGTATATGTAAGTCCATTTTTTGTGGCATTCATTCTCCATATTATATTTCCAGTTATAGGTTTGCCAAGTTTTTTTATTTACATACATCTAAATCTTCATAAAATATCTATGTTTATGTACATTAAAACTGGTGATGTTGCTCTAGAATATTGAACAGTATCCAATAACTGAAGAAATAAACCCACTTAAACTTTTAAACAATGTCATTAGCCACAATATTGAGATTTAAAACTTCCATTTTGGTGCTTCACTACATGAAAAATTAGTTCTGATCACTAACACTGACAACTTTCTCCTGCTCTTAGACTCCTCTGACAAAAAATTGAGAATTATATGAATATTAAAAAATTTACTTATTCCAAGTGCTTGCAAATAAGTCTATAGCTCAACACTTGAATTATACTTCCCCAGTGACAATATAATACAAAACTTTCATCTCTGTTCACTGCAAAATAATATATGTATGACTGGTTATAACTAAAAACAATTGTTACACCAACAAAGTGAGGTTTATCCAGACTTCTTCAGATATCATCAAAAAGTCAGGTTCAACCAGATTATGTCAGATATAGGGTGGTATTCACATTCCCCAGATTTGGATGTGCAAAGCAGTAATCTGTAAAGAGTGGCTCTACATCGATATGCAGATTTCCTCAGTGGATGCTATTCATACCGACTGTGTAAGTGTGCAGACATATTGATAAACACACCTACTTAACACAAAAGCCTAAGTACTTTCATAGGTTCATAGCAGGTTACTAGGCTAATAGCCCTAGGACCTTTACAAGCCTAGCCATGTTATACCCATGTTCCCTATCTGACTTTGGTTAGAGGGTCATTATTCACAGAGTGAGTCTGTGATCATCACCGACTGTCCCTGTCCATGAGGGACATAGGTGCCACCCCAAGAGTGAATTTACAGTCTCCCATCCAATTGTCTAGGTTGTGCTTGAATAGGGTCATTGAGGAGCTCTGCTTCACATGAATTGGGAATTTGTTCTAGAGGAGAGGCAATCTCTGGTAGATATATCAGTCTCTCCAGCATGTTCTGTTACTGTCACAGGCTAGGTTGAGATCCCTGGAGCAAGTGACTCTTGTCCCATTTGATTTGTGCAGCATTTCCATTAGGGCAGGGTCAGAGACGTTTCAGCAGCCTGTAGAATACAAAGTACAGTGACAGGGCTTACCTGAAGATATGCTTTACATAACGAGATACAGAGAGAACAATTATGTTCATAAGTTGCTGTGTATGTTTGCCTATTACTGTGATTCATAAAGATAAACATAAAAGGGTCTCATTCGCATACAGAACCTATAAAGGATGCTGAGTTTATGTTTGTAAGTTTAACATCAACATATTACTTTGGGATTACTCAGATTAAGCAATACATTATTGTGGAAACCACAGACGTTTTACAATAAGAAAACAATAACGGACATATTTTAAATTAATATGAAACAGGTCAAATGTATGATTATTGAGTTCATTTGGTTCATTCATTTGATGGACATATAACAATGGTTGTGGTGAATACTTTAAGCTGTTTTTTGTAAATGAGACATCATTACAGCATTAGTGGAAATGATTACTAATCAGTGAGAAATCATTTACTTTGGTGTCTTTGTGTTTCTGTTTACTTGGTAGAAATCCAGTGATTTAATTCAGAAGTACTGAAGTATTAAGGTTGGCTCTATATGGGTCTTTACTGGGAGATTCTTGTATCACTGAACAAGAATTGACAGTATTATGAAGTGGAAGGGGCTAAGGAAAGGATGGATTTGTTAACAAACTGTTTTAATTATTACTGTGAATGTATCCATATTAGTGCAAGCATTACTTCAGCACAACTTTACTTGGTTGAACTCTGCATATGTATATAATTAATGGTCTGCGTCAACTAACTTTTTTTTTGTGTGGGGATGGCAGGCATGGTTTCATTGCTGTGTTGTTTGACTGGTGATTTTTGTGTGTGTGTGTGTGTGTGTGTGTGTGTGTGTGTGTGTGTGTGTGTGTGTGTGTGTGTGTGTGTGTGTGTGTGTGACTGTAGCATTTAATGTGCAGTAATAATACAGAACAAGATATTGAGAGAGAGAAAGACAACTGAAATAATTTTTACTATGTCAGTAAGCATCTACCTGGATAGTAAAGTACATAGAATAGATGCAACTTCACTTTTATAACTAGTCTGCAGACAGTGTGGAAATTTGTCTATGAATCACAAGTGAGCAAAAGAATATTTCATTAGTATACACCATTTTACATCATTTCTCATTTACATCTCATTATGAGTTAATTAGCCTAGGCTTGTTTGTGGACATTGTGCATTAACGTAAATGGCCTTTATAAACTATGGCCTAGCTACGATCATTAGTGGAAAGTATGGATACCCATAAAATGTTTGTGCAATGACTATGAATTCCACCCACACTCAATCTTCTACAGGGATAGAACATACTTGGACTTTTGACTGAGGGAGAGTTAAAATAGAAGAAAGCTATTGGTTTTCCCAAACATTTTACATTATTTTGTTCTCACTTTCTAGAACTGTCACTTCTATATTTCAAATTAAGGCATACAGAATTAATGACATATTTAGGTAATCCCTATAAACTTTGTTTGAGGCTTCATAAACTTATTAGGAAAGTGATATGATGTTTGGGTCCGATAGATGTTTTATTTCTTTCCCTATCAGTATACTTTCACCCTCTTATTTGTTGCTCAGTTCACAACTATGAAGTATCATGTTAGTACATGTGGTCATTATAGCTGATTTATTGAATTTTCCTAACTTTTTTTTCATTACATGACGTGATAATTACATAAACGAAATTAGCTAAGAATTTACATTGCTATTATATGAAAGGAATTAGAGTTTAGAAGACTATTAACTGCCAAAATCCATCCCCATTTATTTTGATATTTCTATCCTTTTTGATATAGTCCTAAATCATAGCTGAGCCTATCACAGTGCAAGATTTCATTGAGCTTCTGCTCTTCCTCAGTCCTGGATATCAACATTTTAAAGTCTGTTCCTGGCGAAGTTAGACTCCCATGCATATTACCTCCCTTCCCCTGTTCTTCTCCTTTAGTCTCAGTCCAGTCATTCAGCATTCTTTCTTCCATTTAGAGGGGAATGATGCATCGTACTATTTCATAAGCACAGAAATGTCCCCTACTGCAGTATCCAGGACAACTAAACCAGGTTGCAGTTCTGTCCAGCTCCTTTCTTCCCTTTAAGGAATAATGTTTATCCTGCACTGCAACTTTACATTTGATTCCCTCATTTAAGCAGATTCCCAGCCTTGATACATCCTCTATTCATATCCAATGAAAACTGAGACACCACCTTACCCTATGCTGTCCCATACTGACCCATGTTTCTGTGACAAAGGTAAAATCGACCCTCCTTTGTTGCATCACTATGTGCATATTTCAGATTTTTCTGTCCAGATCTCTTCTACTGCAAAGAAATGGAGCCAGACATCCCAAATGTGGTCGGACTATTCTTCTGAAATATTCAACATCTGTTTTACCATTTTTCTAATATCTTTCTGTCTAACAGCATATCTACCATTGCTGTTACACTTCTTCCCCTTTCTACCTTAGTTGACAGGTTTGATGAATATGATCTAACTTTTCAACCCAGCATTAAACACCATAGAACTTTTTTGGCTAAGATGGTCCCTTGTGCAAAGCTGACTATCTGTCAGTTCACCCCATGTATTTTTATCAGTCCATAACTCTTTCCCTTGTCACCTACTTCATCCAGAAATTATAATCCCTGTAATTTCTGGCTACTCACATAAGTAACAATTAAATGTTACCTTCAACCTTCTCTCCTGGGATCTTAGGTTCATAGGTTCATAGGTAGGTACTAGGCTATCTGCCCAAAGGCATTTATAAGCCTAGCCAGAATGTGTTGCCTTTCGCCACCCCCTTAGATTAGTTCCCAAGATAAGTCCAGAATATAGTATATCTTTCTCCAGCATATTGACTCCTCTTTCTCCAAGCCTCTTGGTGACACTGGAGTTTGAGTCTCTAGACTCCAAAACTACTTTCACTATCCCCACATTGACTTTCACCATCATTTCCTTCCTCACACAACTACCTTCTTTTCTCTGCAACCCCCCCCCCCCCATCTGCACTTCATCCTCTTACACTGTCAGAGATGTTTGGCACTTTTCCTTTCTCCTGTACTTTATTCCACAAGACCTCTCTACTTTTCTGTCTCTTTCAGCTTCTTCCCTCAACTAGTCTAGCTCAATGTCACCTTCTGTCCACATATGTCCTCTCCTGCAGTGTTAGCTCCTGCATTGCCAACTCTGGAAGTATCTCTTCTTCATTGAATGTTACTGTTTGCTCCTGTCCATGTACATTGGACTCATTTTTCTTGTTTTCCATTTTCTAGCTGCATTTCCAGTGTTATCCCTTAACCATACTCTGGGTCACTCCACCCGACTGAACTCCACTGAAAACCTCTTTCCATATTTTATTGTTTTCTGTTTTTTTTCTCAGCAATGTATTCCCTACTCCATCCTAACTACTGTCCTCCTTCAGTTTTCTCAACACTAGGCTATCTTTCCTCATGTGGCTAGCCAGTACTCTACAGTCTGTAGCTTCCATACTCCTCATGTTCTTCTGCAGGTACCACAACCACTATCACTCCAAAGGTTTACTGAGGGAAACAGCTGACACACATCCTAAGTATCTCATTAAGCTATCTCCTACCCTTCTCATTCAAACTCTTTCTCTTCCTATTTTATAACACACCCAACAATATCAATGCTGTACCTGAGTATTCCTGGTCATTTTCATTACATTTGAGTTTAGATAGCCATAACATTGAAAAGATTATCAGTGATAATAGGATCAGAGTGCTGGGCAATCAACGTCTGACAAGGGTTATTGATGTTAAGCTCACATTAGTTAATAAGAGAGGGTTAAAACTTAAGGATTGACTTGAAAATGATGCGTATTACAAGCCACTATTGAATTATTGTAAACAGAAGGGATATTTATGTGTGACAGATGTAGCAAATGCCACTAGATTGAGTCTAGCCATATTCTATCACAGATGCAGGAGATGTTTGGAGCCTGGGTGCATTATACCTTAAACTCCATGGGAATGGTTTATATGGCAAGAAGTTTAAGCTGCAAGATATTTTACATGGATAAAGCCAGAAGACGTTTGTGCAAGTGTACATGCGTATCTATGTATGGAAGTATGCATGTATGGTTGTATGTATGTATCTATCTATCTATGTACATTTGTCTGTTTATGTGTACATATATGAACTTAATTAAGCCATACTCAATGAGAACAGTAACTGTGCATTAAGTAGATGATGAGGCATGTTCTGGCTTCTGAGAATTTGCTTTTATTTGGAGTGAATCAGGTAGTTCTTGGCTTGTGTTGCAGGAACTCCAATAATAATTTGGAGCTCAACAAGGTGGTTTTGGCAACTTTTAGAGATAACTGTAATTCAGCCTAATTTGCACACAAAATGCACAAATAAGCTTGGTTTTCTGTTTTTTCTGTAAATAACTTTAATGACACCATACTTTGCTATCAGTCGAGTTAGGTGGCAAGAGTTTTGGGAAAGCACGGAGATTAACAAGTAAGATAAAATAGCAATAAAGTTATAAAATAATTTGTCAGCAGTACATATTCAGTTAATAGAGATTAGTATAAAACGTGTTTTCTATTGATTTGCTTGTCAGATGTAGTTGACGGCTATGAATAGTGATGCCATAAGTGTTATTTATCAATTGAAATACATGACAGCAGCTGCATTTATGTCAAGGCACCGTGCTTTCAGGATACATACTAGTTTTCTATGGTATTTATTTTCAATTATAAATAACAAAATGGCAGTATACAAACAGAGAAGTGGTAGAGGAATGATTTTTCTAGTTTGTTAACAACAGAATAGGATAGCAGTGTCATGATAAGTGTTTGCAATAGTATTATGCATTTCTTAATGGTGCAGTGCAGGTTAATAGAATGTGTTTTTTTGGGTGATGTTTTACTTGCATTGTGTGTATATGAATATGAGTGTTTTGTCACCAAAATGCTTTTGTAGGCAGATCTTTGGTATATCTATGATGGAATAAGACATATTTTTGGTATGTTCTTTGACTGATAAGTTGATTAAGCTTCAGTGTATTACTTTTGCATGTTGTTTTACGTACATGAAGCATACAGTAGCAGGAATCCAGACAGAAAAAAAGGATAGTTTTAGCCATGAGGAAAACCACATCCTCAAGGTTGCCCTTTAGACATACAGCAAATGCCCTTTTTGGAAAAGTGATACCTAAACATGCTGAGAGAGCAAATACTACTTTAATCACCACCAGGGCCTTTAGAAGCCTAACTGTACAATTCAGGTTCCTATTACATGTTTCACAGCTTAGGTTGTCGAATACCTAATTATCGACACTTAAGCATTGAAAGTTTAAAATTGCGAATGGCCACATACTCAAATTCTTTCCTCGGGAAAGAATTTGCTTGGTCATTATCGGAGATTTGCCCTTTCCACAATGTAGAGTGATCTCGGAGTTGGTATATTTAGTTAGGGGGATGTGGGGATGAAGCCCCCCCCACTATGTTTGGGTTCAGAAGTTTATTTTATTTTGCGACGGCCTAGGGAATTCTTTCCCGAGAAAAGAATGGCTGTTCGTGATTTTTAAGGTTTCAATGCTTAGGTGTTGATCTTTAGAGATTCGACAGCCTAAGCTGTTGAACATGTAATATAGACCCTATAATCCAACCCAATTGCATCCCTATGAACCATGGGTGTTTATTAGGATGGGTTATGTTAGTTAAGAAGTTTATAGATGTTATGTGGTGGGGTGTTAGTGTGGGCATTACTGTCTGCATCTGTCTAACAGAGACATGGGGACCAGACTTCTCTGAAGTACAGGCTACCACAGAAAATCTTTGGCCAACTAAGTTCGCAGATGACTGCAAACTAGAAGTCATAATCGAAACTTCTAATGATGTGGACATCCTACAAAAGGGCCTCACTGAGACAGATGCCTGGTGTCAAAGCCATGGCCTCAAGCTCAGTGCCAAAAAGTGTATTGTCATCCCCTTTGGTAAAAACTCTGTACCCATGAACTACCACATAGGCGGTAGTCTACTTAACACCAAAAGTGTGATAAGAGACCTTGGGACACAGGTTGTCAGTAGTCTCTCCTTTGATAATCACATCGCCACAGTGGTCAGGAAATCCTTCTACGTGGTATGCCTCATTATAAAAGGTTTCTCATCCAGAAAAAAAGAGGTCATTGTTCCCCTCTACTCATCATTCATTAGACCCATTATACACAATGTACAATGCCCCTTTTAGTATGTACCTCACAAGACATCTACAACAACTGGAAAGACCACAGAAATATCTCACAAAGAGGATTACTGGCCTCAAACAGATGCCATATGCAGACCGCCTCAAAAAACTCCAGCTTTACTCCGTCGCATATCACCTACTCAGATGCACTCTCTGCCTAACATACATAGCTATGTCAAACCCAGAGCTGTTGGACATGCTCCACTTAAAGAAATCCCAATCCCTCCGAGCTACATGCTCTAGAGACCTAAACCTTGTCACCACAATAAACAGAACATGCTGGAGGGATAGATTCCTGTCCCAGAGACTACCCATACTCTGGAGTAGACTACCTATCAATGTCAAACAGAGCTCCTCATTAGCACTCTTCAAGAAAAATCTTGATGATTGGATGGGAAAAAGGAAATTCACCCCAGGGATCACTTCTGTGGCTCTGCTTGACAGGGGCACAGGAAAATAATTTTCTTGGGTGGCAAAAGCCAGGGTACCTTTTTGGCTAGGCTTATATAGGCCCTAGGGCCAATAGCCTAGTACCTACCTATGAACCTATAAACCGAGGTGTGAATTTTCCATCCACTGGTCAATGTTACACTTAAATAGGGTTAGGGATGGGGTGTCTGTTCCAGAACAAATGGATCCTCTGAGACATATATCTGTCTCACCAACATGATTTATTTATGTCACATGCAAAATTTAAATCCTTGGTGGTTCTGATGCTGCTCATTTTGTAGATGTGCAAAAGGTCCGTCAGAGCTGGATGGCATGTATACCAGGCATAGATCGTTTCTCAGTAACCTGTAGAAGACAGAGTATAGAGATAGGGCTTTAAGGTGATCCATATAGGACAATGTGTTTATACCTTGGAAGAAACCTTTGTGATCCATATAGGACAATGTGTTTATAACCTGGTAAGAAATCTTTGTGGCCATTCAAACTGTTGCAGATCTCTGGTCAGATACATGCCAAAGAGGGCATTATACTCAATGATGGGTCTGATAAGGACTGAATAAAGAGGCACTGTAACTTTCTTGGACATGGATGCAATTCCACTACTTATAAGTTGAACTATATAGAATAATTTTCTTACTACCTTAGCCACATGTTGTCCAAAGGCCAAATTACTCTCTGCATATGTTCCCAGATCCCAGACACTTTGTCAGCTTTTAGATATATCTTATCAAAGGGGTAATTGGCCTGGGTGGCATTTTTCTCAAAAGGTACTATAATGTATTTCTTAGAATTGAGTTTTAGACCATGACTTTGTCACCAGTCATTTGTCAGATGCCACTGAGAAACTGAGGAATTACATGATTTATGTGATTTACGCAAAAATAAATCTTTTAGATAAACAATAACACACTTCCTTCATTTGAAAGGATGTCTGTTGAGCCATATCCTGTCTTTCTGCAAGAAATAAGTATGAATTTCAACAGACTACTAACAATTGCTCTGTCCAAAAAGAATCAGAAGCTATACAACCTTCAACACAGGTCTGTGGAAAATAATTCTAAAACCACACATCAGGAGAGGAACAACAGTATTTGAGACAACACTCATTTCCTCTGCATTCTGTCAAGTTATTGTGACCTACTACCTAACACTATTTTAGCCACAATGGATGTTACATCAGTCTAAACAAACATCCCACATGAAGATAGAATTGCTGCCTGAATCAAGTACTTATAATAGAAAGCAAATCATTACATTACTCCAGATATATTGGGACAACTTATAGAAATTTATTCTGAAACATAACAATTTTATCATTAATGGGAAACATTATGTTCAGACTATGGGTACTGGTATAGGCACTGGGATGGATCCACAATATGCAAATATCTTCATGACAAACCTAGCAGAGGAATTTCTACAACAGTGCACATATAGACCACTTGCCCATTATATTCATGACTTATTTATAATCTGGGCATGTAGCATCGACTACCTCAAGGAATTCCACCAAGGACTAAACAGAATCCAGCCACCTATTACAGACTCTTTGGAGTACTTGATTTCAAGTGTAACCTTAATTGATACTAAGTTTATTATACAAACAGTATAGACATGTGTCTACAGGAAACCCACTGACAGATGTATCAGCACAGAAGCAATAATCATCCCAGCCACAAAAAGAAGTCATTTATATACAGTCAAGCACTTCAGTATCACCACATTTGTTCTAGCAAGGCAGAAAAAGATAGTTGGCACAGATGAAAGTCGCCATGTTTGCTCAATGTCACCCTGGCAGGAAGTTTGACAGAGCTGTAGACAGAGCAAAACAGCCACCATAAGAACAACAGCTTCACTATAAAGAGAAAAAAAGGATGATCCAAAGATCCACTAGTGACAACATATCATCTAGTACTTAAAAAACTAAACAAAATCATAAAGGACCTCCAAACAATGTTCAGTGAAGAAGACAAGTTGAGAGGCGTGTTTCAAGCAATCCCGCTGTCATCATTTAAAGAACCAGGAAATCTAAAGAATCGTCTTGTCGGAACACACTTAGACCAGAACAAAGTGTAGTGCAGAATTACACAAAACCCTACAACCATCCGAGATGCCAAACATGTAACATCATTTGTACAAATTCCAAGATCATTTCACAGAACAGAATTTTCAAAGTACAAGGTTCATTTACGTGCCTCTTTAAAAACGTGGTTTAACTAATTAAATGCAGGTTACATAGAAGAGACAGAACAGATACTCAGAACTAGGATGAATGCCCAGAGACACACAGTTACAAATAAATGACTGACGAGCCAGTATCAGCACACTTTTTCCCAGTTTGATCATTCTGCATCAGAGATGACAGCTATGGCTCTTAAAGGACATTTCTGCTCACCTTTGGAAAGAAGAAGAACAGAGATTAAGTTATTTCAGTTGCTCAGTCTGACAGTCAGTAGTATAAACATGGATATTGGTTTTATGAGGCACTATAATACTTAAGTTGTCCTTTTGAGCAACTAACATTGGACACAAATAACATATTAAAGAGCAACTAAAGTTTTTCTTTTCCTGGTAATGCATGATTTATAATGAATGTATCAAAACTTAAACTGCTGACTATTTCAGACTGTTAACAGCAACTCTTAAGGTTACTGGGGTCAATATTTTACCACTGTATTTTACTCATACAAGAGAACAGTTATTTTTAGATAAGGCAACAGTCTAGTCAGAATTGTAATAACCATACATTTAACAGTCAGTAAGGCTTTGATGTTCAGACAATTTTAACAATATCACAAAATTGTATCCATTTCTGCTGTTTTTCAGAACCTTAGACTGACATAACTATACCATTTTATTTTCTCAGTTACCTAAACCATGGTCTGTGTGGTGTATTAACTGAATACAATATCCATACATTTTAAACTTCTATCTTATTCTGTTGGTGTTCCCTGCTTTTCTCTTCATTGTGAACTGGACATTACTGCTAATTCATACTTCTATTGAACAAAACCTCTATCCCACAAAGACTGCTTGTTTAGACAGAATGACAACTATTCTCCTTATACATATCATATTTTGAAATGTATTGACTCATTAAATGTCAGAGCAGTGTCTGTGAGTGTTACCTTCTCTGCAAAATGAACACTAACTCTAATGCAACATGCCAAATTTGATTTTTATAGCACATCATGACTCTGTTCTACAGTTTTAGTATCTCTGTTTCTCTCTCTCTCTCTCTGTCTCTGTCACACTCGCGCGCTCGCGCGCGCACACACACACGCACACACACACACACACACACAAACACACACACACACACACACACACACACACACACACAAACACACACACACACTCTGTATGTACCAGAGATATATCATGAACTGCATTTTTGCATTTTACAAGATTTATTTGTTTAGCCTATTGGAAATAAATGATGTTTTCCCTTTCTAGGCACAAGTGGATATTTAATCACTTGTACTTAACATAATTAATTTAGTGACTCCTGGCAAAGGGCTCATACCAGCTCAATATTACAACATGTCTATGTTCCAGTGTCTCTGTGCTCTGGAGTGATAAATGATGTAGGATTTGGTTTGTTTTCAACATAAAAGTTAGGGGATTGGGGTATTTAGAACTCCAGCAATATGCTTCAGCATTTGCAATGTCATCATTTGAAGCAAACAGATCAGTGAAACGTTCCTTTTGGGCAAAGTTAAAGGCCTGTATTCTGAGCATTAATAGAACCAAACCATGTGAATGGAATGGAAAACTTACCAGGTACTTACCCTATGATATATGATTAAAATGACACATAGTCATGTAAAATGGTTAGGTATAGAACCTTGTGTATTCAAAGTGGGGAAGTCAAATTCCCATCTGAGCTCATCCATAACTGTAATTGGATGGATGTCAAGTGAAATTGGTGGAATTTAGATGATGAAAAGTATTTGTTTTCTTTGACTGGCTGAGAAGGCATTATCTTCAGCAGAAAAGGGATTTTTGGAAATATTTGCAACTACATTATATGGTAGGCTGAGCTAATCTCAAAAAGTGCAGTCTTAATTCAGCAACACTGGGACGTGCCCTCTTTACCCCAGGGCAGTAACTAAGAAGTCTCAATCCTCACTATCTGGCTGATCTGTTTGCACTAAATGCAGGGATAGAAATATACAATTTCCCCTAAGAGTCCACTGTGAACAGGTTCCAAACTTGGGACTGGACTATAAGCTTCACTCCAGGTCCCCAAATAAGTCTCCACAATAACCACTACAGAGCACTGTGTCCCAGTTCCAGGTATCTAACACACTCACTCTTAAATGTCTGATATTCACACATACATGTACACTTGAGAAAGACAGACACAGATTTACCTGCTGTGTTTCTTTGCCCAAATTACAAGGTAATGGATGCACCAATCAAATACCACAATACCCTTCAAAAGGGGTTTTCAATTATATTGGTTAAAATAGATATTGAAACAAATGTTAGCATGTATCCCAAGCAGTAAGGTTTTTCGGAGTGGCCCTGGTGTTATCACAATAAGCATAAACACTCTCAAGTTATTAAAAAAAACATTCACTAAATATCCAGCCACAATGAGAGATAGTAAAACATTTAATAATAAATAAAAGGATTTAAAACATGTAAGTACTGAATAACTGACTCCAATAAACAACAGAGTTTCACATACAGGAAATATGAAAATAATACCCCATTATAAAACTCCCATTAGATGCAGTAGATGCAGCAGTTGAATACTTCAACAGTAAATTTCTAGACATACTAAACTCCCTGGCTCTATAAGACACATTATATTGAAGACAAACTACTGTCCATGGCTTACAAAGGAAACCAGACAACTATTAAAACAAAGAGACAAACTCTGGTACCAACATCAGGCCAGGAAAACCAAATCCTCCCTTGATAATTACCGTCACTTATGAAATACTTGCAAAAAAATAAATCAAAACCAATAAAAAACAATACTACTCAAACATGCAACACAGACATCAAATTAACTGGGGTACTATCAAAAAATGTATGCATACAGGCCGTACTTCCACCCACATCACCAAATATGCATAACTCAGCAGAAAACATAGCAATCCAATTCAACTCCTTTTTCATAAACTCCATACTCTCACTTATAAAAATACAAATATTGTTCCCAAAAAAATCACTCATCCTGTTCTCAGTGACAACCCTACCACATTCTCCCTCCAACCCATCCAAACAGGTAAAGTAAAGAAATTATTAAACAAGCTAGAACCTACAACTCTTGCTGCAGGCAAACTACCAAATGAATACCTCAAACTAGTAACTTATGTCATCTGTTACCCAGTATCATTTCTGATTAATACAGCCATCTCAGAGCAGTACATATCTAAACTTTGGAAAATCTCCTATGTAATTCCTCTCCACAAAGGGGACTCATCATTAGAACCCTCCAACTATATACCAATATCCATACTATCTCCTCTTTCAAACATCCTAGAAAAATGCGTCTATTCATACTTAATGTACCATCTACTAACTAACAAGCTCCTTGCCAACTCACAACATGGATTTCAGCCAGGCCATAGTACTACCACTGCCTTACTTAACTTCACAGATATTGTAAACCAAAAAAAAATGGCTAAATGGTCTACTCAATATTTCTAGATATGTCAAAGGCATTTGACGCAGTGTCCTATGAGCAGCTCCTACAAGAGCTGGTATCCCTCGACATATCTAAAAATACCCTGTTATGGTTTCAAAATTAACTTTCAGATCACCAATAAGCAGTCAATTGGCAAAACAATCTCTCTTCTCTGCTCCCTGTAACAGCAGGTGTTCCATAAGCTCAATACATGGTCCACTACTCTTCTCAGTCCTCACCAATAAACTCCACAGTACAACTAACCTTGCTACTATCATTCAATATGCAAATGATGCCACTATCATCTGTGCCACACCCTCTCTGCCACAGCTAGAAGAAGTTACCCAAAAATCTTTCATACCCATCAAATCTATCCTAAATAAATATCAGCTCATCCTAATCCCCAACAAAACCAAACTAAAGCTATTCCCCAACAACAATTGCAAATCAAACAACCTCAACCAGGACTTTAAAATCACCTCATCCAATCACATACTAATTTAACCAGTCTCCAAAACTAAGCTACTAGGCAACACTATTGATAATAATTTAAAATTTGACAAGCATGTATCACTTGCAGTTAAAAAGGCCCACATTAAATTGAGTTCTGTTTATAGGGTTAAGACTTACTTAACCAGCTCTTCCAGAGAAGCAGTCTCCAGGACTCACCTGCTATCCACCCTATTCTACACTCCCCCTATAACCACGAACCTTAGGAAAACTGACTTAAACAAACTTGAAACATGCTATCACAAGATAGCCAGATCTGCCTCCAACCTGTCCCACAGAACCCATCAATGACTTGCTCTAAAACAACTTAAATGGCTAGAACTACCTAACCTCTTATCTTTAAACTAGATTACCCTAACCCACTCTATAGTATACCTACCTGACAAATGTCCAGCGATACATAATCTAGTACAAAACTACCTCAACAACAGGATCCTAAGATCCTCCAACAAACTTCTGTTAAAAGGTACAAAAATCTAACAACAGCTTCAGAGACTCTCTTTATTGTAATCACATCTCTAGAGCATGGAATTCTACCACTCAGAATATCTAGCACAGTTCAAAAACCTGCTAAAGATCTATCTAAATGACAACCGGCTATGCTCTTGTTCCTTACCAGGCTGAACTTGCTTGACATTTACTCATCTCAGCCTACCCTCAAACTCTTCTCCCACTTACTTCTTTGATATGTATATATATATATATATATATATATATATATATATATATATATATATATATATATAAATTTTGACAAAAAAATATTGTATGTTGTAGGATAAACATTGAATAGTATTCCATTGTATAGTATGCTTTTTTATGATCTGTATAATTCCTCTGATCTGTAGAATTTTGTGCTGTTATACTGTATACTATTATGTGGAACTTTTCTCCCCAGTTCTCCACTGAAAATGGGCAACTAGCCCAGTCAGACTTCCTGGGTAAACAAATGTTAAATAAATAAATAAATAAATAAATACTGTAAAATAGAGCTCACATTGATTTTAGAAAAATCTCTAACTAACTAGCTGGAGTTCCCGGACTGAAGATTAAATGTACCTATCTAATTAAATAACTTAACAAGGCAAGATTATACTCTTACCTCTGCAAGGCAAGATGAGGAATTATGTCCTCAATTCAGGCTGTTGTCTGTCCTCAGTGACTGGAACAACTACTTTGGAAATAACTGGACTACTACTGCTGTATAGCTCTGGAAAACAACTACTGAACAACTAACACAGAACCTGCTTTTATAGCAGATTTTTTAAAAACTAACAGGAAGCTGCTATGAGAATTCTACTCTCTCATATCAGACTTTGAAAGGTAAACAAACAGTTGCAGTGAAGATTCTATTCTCCCATCTGTGGCACACAATGGCACAATGATATCACATCTAGGTCAGCTGACTTTGGCATAACATACATTCAGAATGCTCTTAAAAAAACAAAAAAACATATACATTTGGTCTGCCAGTGGTTGACATTCAAACATTTTGCATAATCAGAGTGATAATCAAAAGACATATAAACTTATTTACAAAGTTATAGCTAGTCATGCTGGCATGTGTAACACAGGATAATTTACAATTATTTACAATTATTCGCAAAACCTCAGGCAGACATGCTAGCACAGATAACAATATCTGATATCCTCACAACCCCATCCACTTGATTCAGTTTGCACGATGAAGTTAAGACACAGAAATCAGAAGAAAGCAGTGGATGTGTTTCTATCGCTTTGGGAGAGTGGTATCACAAAAGTTAATAGTCCACTAAATGCAGAAGGATGGAAACCTTTCTGGCTTTTGAGAATATAAACAAATTTGCACACTGTGAGAAAGCTGTTGCATCTGATGAATGATT
Organism: Protopterus annectens; assembly: GCF_019279795.1. Lineage (NCBI taxonomy): Eukaryota > Metazoa > Chordata > Ceratodontiformes > Protopteridae > Protopterus > Protopterus annectens. The sequence goes on along the minus strand of NC_056733.1, from coordinate 1,804,608,902 downwards.
TTTTCATACTATAAAGAAAGTTTGCTGTTGTTCTGTCATCAGGTTTAGTGGATCCCCAAATTCAGCCAGAATCAAAGATACAGTGGCACATCTCAATACAGTGCTAGTGGTGGGATGCTTTCTCAACTTGCTACATAAATACTGGGGATATATTGCTCTGATTCTCCTAAGGAATATTGCAAATGACATAACTGAAATATTAAGAAGGTAGAAGTAACAGTGATTGATTTTGACTAAGATCCTGCAGCAATACCTTTTATTATGCAACTATGCATGCAAATATGGCTATTACAGGTAGCTGTTTTGACATAAATCATCATCACATCACAGTCAAAGACTCTTGAAAGGATGTGTAAACTGCAACTTGCAACATCATGGATAAATTAGGTGAAATATATTCAGTGGAACAGTAAGTCCATTATTAAATATTAAGTTTGTTAAATAAGTTGTCAAAGGTTTGGATAACAGCTGGTGACTTAATGAATAGTGTGAACAAAGTCTGAACTATTTTGCTCTTGGTGTTGATGAGAATTATTCTTATTAATTTATTCATACATAAGAAATTGTATGTTAGAGTTGCCTAATAAAGTGTTAGCAGTGCTCTTCTGGGTTGCTAGGCTTGTTGCCATCTGTAGTAGTTCATTAAATAAATTGAGTTTTAAAAAAAAACTATATATATATATATATATATATATATATATATATATATATATATATATATATATGTCCCAGCCTTTCACTTCATAAATTTTACAGTGCTGTTTGAATTATTAGTTATATTATTTTCTCCAAACACCTTTATTGAATTATTACTTGTGACATTGGCAAATTTACATTCATATAAAATTAATCAAACTATATTAACAAAGCAAACATTATACCTCACGTATATTGATACATATCATATAACCTAAGCAATCTTACACAAATTATGAAATTCCTCTGTTTTTTTTAACAAGAAACATCTTCATTAAACCATCACTTACTACATAGGCAATCATGCATTTATATAAATGACAACAAACCACACCGACACAATCTTAGTCACAAGCATTTTACATCACAAACCATACTGACACACGTCCGGATGCAAACATTATACATCACTTATAATCCACCCAATCTATTTCATTCAAACATTACATAGCTCATTTAAGTCCTCCTGCCTTTTAGGCCTCATTCCTCCCTTGTATGTATTGTTTTTGTACTTTTTTCCACTGTTCCCTGCTAGCCACCATAACCGCTCTCCTTCAGCTGGACAGTGATCAATTAATTTCCCATGACCACGTAACAGCTGCCCAAGAAGAAACATTATTTAGTTAGCCATAAAGGGCTGTTTTTATTTTTTATTTATTTATTTTTTACTCAATCCCTACTGTGCATATCCAGTAACATGCAAGTTTCCTTGTGCAATATGCATCAATTATTGCATAAATCTTACTTCCATGAATGGCAATAACCTGCAGAAATGCCTGTGCCATCATGCCTTGAAAAAAGCATGCCCATAACATCTTCAGTGTCCACAGGGGATTCGACCACAGGACTGTGTACTGCCACATGTGCTCCCATACTCTTTCCCCTGCAGAGGTAAGCAGGGAAAGCTGCATAATTATCCTCTCCCACACTGGATCCAGCAAGCACATGAGCTGCTAATCAAACTTGGGACACCTAGGTCATATCTCTCTACACCAACAGAGGAAGCATAGGATTTGTATTATTATGATACTAACAAAATGGTTTACCTTTCTGGTTGCTTGAATGAATTTCAGATTTATGGTCTGTGCCATAAGGTACCCTGTACTGATTCATCTACTACAGATCCTTGGCGAACACTAATATGCTTAGTGTTCTTCTTCACACTCTTGGAAATAGTCAGTTTGTGATAGACAACAGCTTTTCTGTCTAACAGCTTCATTCACATTTCAATGCATGGTGTCACAGGCTAACTGCATACTGTTTCATAATTTCACTGGCCTTAACGTTGTTATGATTACAATGAAATATTTTTCATTGTGTCAACACTTTCTATAGAAACTGTTCCTTTTATATTTGGGTGATATGCTTGAAGTTTATATATTTGATTTGATTGTCTGAACAAAGTTTAAAAGATGCCATGTGAGGAATCATCCATAGCACTGAGCAGTATTGCCATCTGCTTATTTTCAAGAATGATGTTTTTTTTTACATATATAGATATATAGCCATATATTCTAATATCAACTCCACAACTTTATTAAATTCATAGACTCTCCAGCTGCATGCATTTTATTTATGGATGTATATATTTCTCTGTTCTTTGTTCTGTGCTGTGAAACCACAAGGAGATTAACAAAACACTTTAGGCATACCTTTTAACAGAACACTGAGTTCCTAATCAGATGCATTTTACAGAGTAGTTCAAGGACATCAGAACTGTAGAATTTGTGTGTGTATGGGGGGCTAGCTCCCCCCAAGTGCGTGCACACACACATATGCACTTTAAAGACAGACATGACTGTCTGCCTCTGTATCTTAATATAAAGTTAAAGAAAAAATAATTTGACTGTCTGCCAGAAGAGTTGATTGTTTGCCACTGTGTGAATTCACATGCAGAAATGAAATTTCTGCAACCTGGAGGAAGTAGAATTCACAGGCTGGAGCTGTCAGCAGACAATTAATTTTTAATGTGAATGTCAGCAGACAAGTATATGTATGCTTCAGTGTCCACAGGGGATTCGACCACAGGACTGTGTACTGCCACATGTGCTCCCATACTCTTTCCCCTGCAGAGGTAAGCAGGGAAAGCTGCATAATTATCCTCTCCCACACTGGATCCAGCAAGCACATGAGCTGCTAATCAAACTTGGGACACCTAGGTCATATCTCTCTACACCAACAGAGGAAGCATAGGATTTGTATTATTATGATACTAACAAAATGGTTTACCTTTCTGGTTGCTTGAATGAATTTCAGATTTATGGTCTGTGCCATAAGGTACCCTGTACTGATTCATCTACTACAGATCCTTGGCGAACACTAATATGCTTAGTGTTCTTCTTCACACTCTTGGAAATAGTCAGTTTGTGATAGACAACAGCTTTTCTGTCTAACAGCTTCATTCACATTTCAATGCATGGTGTCACAGGCTAACTGCATACTGTTTCATAATTTCACTGGCCTTAACGTTGTTATGATTACAATGAAATATTTTTCATTGTGTCAACACTTTCTATAGAAACTGTTCCTTTTATATTTGGGTGATATGCTTGAAGTTTATATATTTGATTTGATTGTCTGAACAAAGTTTAAAAGATGCCATGTGAGGAATCATCCATAGCACTGAGCAGTATTGCCATCTGCTTATTTTCAAGAATGATGTTTTTTTTTACATATATAGATATATAGCCATATATTCTAATATCAACTCCACAACTTTATTAAATTCATAGACTCTCCAGCTGCATGCATTTTATTTATGGATGTATATATTTCTCTGTTCTTTGTTCTGTGCTGTGAAACCACAAGGAGATTAACAAAACACTTTAGGCATACCTTTTTAACAGAACACTGAGTTCCTAATCAGATGCATTTTACAGAGTAGTTCAAGGACATCAGAACTGTAGAATTTGTGTGTGTATGGGGGGCTAGCTCCCCCCAAGTGCGTGCACACACACATATGCACTTTAAAGACAGACATGACTGTCTGCCTCTGTATCTTAATATAAAGTTAAAGAAAAAATAATTTGACTGTCTGCCAGAAGAGTTGATTGTTTGCCACTGTGTGAATTCACATGCAGAAATGAAATTTCTGCAACCTGGAGGAAGTAGAATTCACAGGCTGGAGCTGTCAGCAGACAATTAATTTTTAATGTGAATGTCAGCAGACAAGTATATCTATGCCAAAGAATGTTGGACAAATCCAAAATATCTGGAGGAGGACAAAGCTTGAAATCAGGGACAAAGAAAAGTTTTATTTAGTTAGTTTCAAAATCATGAGGCTCATATTTATTTAAATAATATGTATCATCTGAGGAAGAGTTATTATTTAGCTCTGTAGGTTACCAAGCTTTAGAGAATGGGCAAATCTCCATTAAGCCTGGCTGGATAATCGACATTGTCCAGCAGGGTGTTAATGAACAGGTAATGCCTGCTGAAAACCTAGTCTGATGCTTTACCCGTGAAGCTTTGACAGTAAAAAAAAGTAAAGAGATGCAGCTTTTTGCTATACTTCCTAAAACATCCTTTGCTGTTTAGCTGGTGTAAAAGTTAAAAAAAGTAAATAAAGAAAAAAGAAAAGTGTGCATGTGTGTATTTGTGCATGCTTGCATACTTCTGAGAGACAGAGAGAGAAAAAGAGTATAGGTGAGAGAAAGACTGAAATATTACTGACTGCACCAGGAAATCCATCAACACATATCACTTAAAAAGCAAGAAGTATGGAAATCTTAATCTGGTGAGAGACAGACTAAAATATTACTGACTGCACCAGGCAGTCCATCAACACATATCACTTAAAAAGCAAGAAGTATGGAAATCTTAATCTGGTGAGAGACAGACTAAAATATTACTGACTGCACCAGGCAGTCCATCGACGCAGATCACTTAAAAAAGAAGGATTGAACTCCTATGTCTGGAATTACTGAATGATTTTAATCTTCAGTGATTTACCAACAACATGAGTCTGAGCTCTACAAGCCACAATGGAACATTAGGTGACAAAATCTTCGACAGTAAAGACAAATGGGGATGCCTTGTGTTTTTATATTTTTTCATTCTTTTTCTCAAAATGAGACTTGTGAGGTTTATTAATTAAAAAAAAGGATAAAAGGAGACAGTGTGCCAACCTAAAACTCAAACGTATAAAACCAAATCAAGCACAGCCAAGCAGAGCACACAAATGACCAGATGTCAGAACACCACTATTTACTAAATTCACTATTCAATAAATAGTGGTGATTTGACATCTGGTCATTTGTGTGCTCTGCTCGGCTGTGCCTGATTTGGATTAATTAAAAAAAAAGCTATAACTGCTTGTGTGCTTGTGTGCTTAAGTGTGTGTGTGTGTGTGTGTGTGTGTGTGTGTGTGTGTGTGTGTGTGTGTGTGTGTGTTTGTAAATTTGTGTACAACAGTGTAGACAGAGTGGGGGTAGAGGGCAACTGCCCTGGGTGCAGAGTGTTATGGGATTCTATTGTTCACCAAGTCCATCATCCCAATCAACCTTTAGTGCATACTGGCTTTTAAAAGCCAGTATTGCATTTGTGGACATATCTGAGCTTTTTAGAGTTTCATGTATGGACTAAACTGTAGCAACTGTTTTCTTAATTTGTATCTAGTAGCTTGCTACAGTTGGAAAGTCAAAAAAAGAAGTCTTTTTCATACTTATGTATTTTTTTTAAGTAAACCTGAGCACTGTGGCACTCTGTGCATGGTCTAAACTGTAACAACTGCTTGGTGTTACATTTGTAGCAAGCAGTTTACAACAGTTAACATTTTTCTTTTCCCTAAGTAAGGTGGCTCTGGAGCAGAGCACAGAAATGGGACCTGACTAGCTCCTGCATTTCAGAACCCCAGGCCCCAGATTGTTTTTTTCCTCCTCAAATGAGGAGGGGACCATTAATGAGGATTGTCTCCAGGCAGTAGATGAGACAGCTATACATCTGTGTGCACATGTCATTTGCGAGAAATAGTTTGTTTCAAAGGCCCTTAGTGTAGGTAAAGAGAATTGTAAGGCACTGAGGTTCACAGAGAGAATGGTGAGAAAAGGACCTGACATGACTGGACACAGTCAGTTACATGTTCAGTGTACACTTCTGGCTCTGGTGTGGATGTTGGAATCCCATACTCAGGGCAACCGTGTATATATCATATCTGCTACTGACTGGGTTGTAGTTGGTGAACTGGTTAGTGAATCAGATTTGTGTACGTATTTTCTACTCTAATCTGCTGGCCACTGGTTTTGTAACATGAGACTCCATCCCTTTTTATAGAAGAGGGAATATTACAAACATTTGTAGTATACTTATTCTGATATATTTTTATGTTGCTGCTTTATAGCTTATCAGATTTACAGTGTAATATGCATTTAATTGTATGTCATACTTCTTTTGGGGAAAGCACACTACGTACTAATCGTGTAACTACACTGCACAACTGAAGTGCGATCAGGCTATTTACGGACCTGTTCCCTGTTATTATTCTTCACCCTAGCCATGGCTTTATATGTCTCAGAGCTATTATTACAACCCACTGCCCATATTTTTCTTGCCAAAAGGCCCTGGTAACATAATATAGACATTTACAGGACAGCTCTCTTATATTCGAAGCATTTACATGCAGTGCTTAATGAGTGTGGCTTTTTTTGCAGTATAGACCTACAGATTGCAGGCAAAACTGCATATTATTTTACATTTTTCCTCTAGCTTTAATTTTACTTTGCTCAGTGTGCCCTGCTAAAAGCTGACCTTGGGCAGAATTGCTCACTGGTATAATATAAGGTAAAAGCAAAAAGCAAAAGCCGACTCCAAAGGACAACAACATGGCCAAACTTAATATTCAAACCATGTTTAATACAATGTTAGTGCTTTCATTTTTAAGCTTTA